>NC_090733.1:12585384-12602884 GCF_036898095.1 Palaemon carinicauda | reverse complement strand
CATATATATTATGTATATATATATTTTTATATATATACATATATATATATATATATATATATATATAATTTATATATAAAATATATATATATATATATATATATATATATATAAAATATATATATATATATATATATATATATATATATATATATGTATGTATGTATGTGTGTGTGTGTGTGTGTGCGTGTGCCCATCCGTATTTATAAATAGCAAGACACTTGCTCTTTACTGTGCAGGATAGCTTATATAGATTTTGGGCATCAAAATTCCTTTCTATCAGCATTATGTAACAAATGATGTAGCGTGAACAATGACGTAGTTCCAAATAAGATAGTAGTGATTTTAGTTTTATTTTGTATTTATATATGTCCTAGATAGCAGAAAGTTTATGCCTCAACTGAAAAGGAGAACAATTTAACCATAAAAGATACCCTTTCTGGTACAACCCAGAAACATAAATGATGGTCTACCCTCAAATCTGCACTCTTTGGTGTAGATGCAACAGTTCCTCTTTTACTTAAACCAGATGGCTCAGTCACTCACTATCCAAATGAAAAGGCAACCCTTTTGGCTGATGTTTTTGACAGTAAACTCAGTAATAAAAAACTTGAACTACCTCATTCCTGTTTTCCTGAGGCTAACCTAACTAGTTTAGCTTCTCGATCTAATGATATTAAAGCTCTGTTGATTGACCTTGATGCTTATGGAGGTGTAGACCCAAATGGCATTTTTCCTTTGTTTTTTATAAAGACAGCAGATTTCTTAGCTCCAAAGTTATCTGTTATTTTGCGCAAGTTAGTAAGAAGAGGAGCTTTTAGCACTTATTGGAGAACTGATAATGTTACTCCTCTATGTAAATGTCTTTTTGGTAGCTCAAGTCCCACTGATTACCGCCCAATTTCCATAACTCCTATATTATCTAAACTTTTTGAACGTCTTCTGGCAAAACGTCTTGGTAGGTTTGCTGGAGGTCATCATCCACTCCCTAATTTACAATTGGGTTTTCTTTAAGGCCTTGGAGCATGTGATGCCCTTCTTAAAATCTCCAATGTTGTACAAAAATCCCTTGATTTTGGTCAGGAAGTTCGTATGATTGGCCTTGATTTTAGTGCTGCCTTTGACCGTGTTAAGCATGAGGCCCTTGTTTCCAAACTGAAACAGTTGTAAGAGGATGGGTTGTTTCTTAGCATTATTATTGTTTTTTTAAGTAATTGATCTCAAAGAGTTGTTGTTGATGGGCACCTTAGGGACTGTAGTAATGTGGCATCCTATGTTCCACATATTAGTGTTCTTGGCCCATTATTTTTCATACTATATACACATGACATGTGGTTTGGCCTAGAAAACAAGCTTGTTTCATATGCAGATGATGTTACTCTCTTTGCATCAATTCTATCCCTGAATGTCGATCTGGGGTTGGTGAATCCCTTAATAGCGATTTAACTAGAATTAATGCATGGTGCAAATTATGGGGTATGAAGTTGAATCCTAACAAAACTCAAAGTATGATTGTAAGTAGGTCAAGGACGGTGGCTCCTCAACATCCATATCTCAGTATTGATAATGTTTCTTTAAATTTTAGGTGATTCTCGACAGGAAATTTACTTCTGAGAAACGCATTAGGTCTGTTTCATCTTCATTTGCACAAAAAAAAAAAAAAAAAATGTCTTATTGAGGAAGTTTTACAAGATTTTCGGTGATCAATCTATTATGAAGTGTTTTAATTCTTTCATTCTACCTTGTTTTGAGTATTGTTGTCCTGTCTGGTGTTCAGCTGCAGATTCTCATCTTAATTTGTTGGACAGAAACTTACGGTCTGTTTAATTTCTTATTCCTGATCTAGATATCAATCTATGGCACCGTCCTTCAATTAGCTCATTATATATGTTGCATAAGATTTTCCATAACTCTGATCATCCTTTACATTCAGATCTCCCTGAACAATTCTAACCTGTTCGTAATACTACACAGGCAGTTAATTCTAATAGCCAGGCCTTCTCCATCATGAGGATCAATACTACACAGTATTCTAGAAGTTTTATTCCAGCTGTTACCAAGTTGTGGAATGATCTTCCTAATCGGGTAGTTGAATCAGTAGAACTTCCAAAGTTCAAAGTTGGAGCAAATGTTTTTATGTTGACCAGTCTGACATGAGTCTTTTTATAGTTTATATATGATATATCTCTTTATGACGTTGTCAATAGTTTATATAGGACATATCTGTTTTGACGCTGTTACTGTTTTTAGAATGATACATTGTTAATTTATTCTCATAATTTATTTATTTCCTCACTTCCTCTCCTCACTGGGCTATTTTTCCCAGTTGGAGCCCTTGGGCTTGCATCCTCCTTTTCCAACTAGGGTTGTAGCTTGGCTAATAATAATAATAATAATAATAATAATAATAATAATAATAATAATAATAATAATAATAATAATAATAATAATAATGATAATTATAATAATATTCTGAATTGAACTAGATTTCACTTCCACGAAAAAGGTCGTTAATTTTACCCATCTACCATACACAGATGAAGATTTTTAACAAGTTTGACAATAAAAAGAAAAACCATCCTTTTTATATCATCGCTTGTCCTGTTCTTAGAACTTACAAAAGCTTAGATTTTTTTAATTTATGTCAATAAAATATTCTTTATACATCTTTATATGCATGCACACATACATCATACACACTTATATATATATATATATATATATGTATGTTTATATATCTATCTATATATATATATATATATATATGCATGGATGGAGGATTCTTTTTGATATAAATTAGATGAATACTTCAAGGTCATAGATTGAAGATGAAAGAAATTTCTTTCGATGTCGTAAAAAGAGGACAAAGGATTATATATATATATATATATATATCTTTATATATATTTATATATATATATATATATATATATACACACAAGTGGATATCAGTTTCCTCGGTTCGTGTCTCACCGCAGTCGAGGATATAGGGATCCTTTGTAACCGTGGCCATATGAGTTTTGGCCACCATCATGAACATGTCCTGGTTCTTTGGGTCACTTGCCATTTTGAACGATATTGATGCCGCAAGTCTTTCCTTTGTCTCTTGCTCCCTGCGCAAGAGAAACTCCGACAGCTTAGGGAGTTCCTCGCCGAACTAACGTTCAGCAATATCAGCTTCCAGATTCCCGACTGAGATGGTAAGGTGTACATTCTTCCAGTCTTCTTGGTCCAAGGGCAAGGTCAGAGATAACGGCTTGCACTCCTCCAAGGAGGCGCATGGTTTCCCTGCCTCCACCGCCTTTAAGGCTACCTTACATCCCTTTTTCATGAAGGGAAAGGCTCTGGTAGGAGAGGCCACAAAAGAGGGAAGCTTCTTGCTCAAGGCTGGCACCTTTGAGTTCGTGAAGCCCCTCTCTTTCATCGAGCTTGATAGTAACGCCTGAGCTTTACTATGATCCAAAACTATGACCTCCTTCGGCTCAGTCTCCTCCTTTGAGGCTGGCTCCTTCCTAAGGTGGACATAACAGTCCGGGTAGGAATCCTTATTGGGCCAAAATTCCACCTCTTCCAGGGGAATAGCTCCCAACTTTTCAGATATAACGAACTTCCCAATTGTCATTGGCATATGTTCGGCATACCTCCAAGGATTGGTATCCAAACACAAAGGAAGATCCTTCACGTTGAGTCGGTTTTGGGGCCCACGGGATGCTGCAAGTCTACATATCTCCAGTTTCATTGCAACCTCTTTCTCATTATTCTTCTTCTGAATTTGTTGGATCATCTCAACAGTAGAAGAAAGAGTCCTTCCCAGGTCATCTGGGATAGCAGACGAAGTAGAGGGAACAGGTTCTGGGTCCGGAACCGATGTAACCAACACCTCATCGATTTCTTCCTCTTCTACTTGAGGAGTCTGGCACAGCTCCTCCTCTTGACCTTCTCCTAGAAGGTCCTTCTCTGTAGAATCCGACACCTCCGACATCCTATCGTCCAATTGGATGTCTTGAAGGGGGGCCGAGACTTCAGAATCCACCGGATTCTGGGTAGTTGGTATCTCCACCTGAGGCTGGGGGATGATTGCATCAGCCGATGCTTTGGGGAAAAGGTAGGCCCTCATCTTCTCATTTGGAAGGTAGGGGCCTGAGGTGGTTTTTCTGAAAACCCCTCACCCAGGATCGCAACTTTTCCCTGGCAGTATCCCTTGACTCCGTCGACTTGGGGTCGTCAAAAGCCTCAGTAATCAGGTTTGAACATACTGTACAAACCTGAGGGTCCCAATACCGAAGATCACCTCTGGAGGCTGCGCATGGTGTGTGCCTCCTACAGTAATGATGTCCACAAAAGTACTTACTGCGGACATTACAGAACACACTCCCGCACTGCGGATGGTCCTCCTGTAAAGAGAAGAAAAATCCAAGAGTATCAAGTGAAGGCTTTTCACTTATATTGAAACATTTAGCTTTTATAGAAAAGCTATAAAAGAAAGAAAGAAAGCCACATACTTGTATTTCCTGTCCAGTCAATTGCCGTAACCTCCCAAAATATTAAAACTAAAGTTAATTCTATACTAGAATACCTTATGTAATTTTCTAAACGGAAATTTAATGTGTAGTTTTAATATACGGGATTGGAATAATACAGAAAGAACTCACTTTCTATATAAAGTACAGTCTCAACAAAAGGCTGTACAAGATAACATTAAGTATGATGAAGAGCTTTAGTGTTATCACAAACTCTGTACAGCAGTTTCTACTAATGCAGTGTGTACTACACTACGAAAATAGCAACTACTGTACATCGCATGCTATTGTGCCGTCCGGCAACTACCACTTTAAAGATCAAAGATATACTATCCATAACTAATAGCCGGCAGCCCTCTGATTCGCGACTATGTGCCCACCGGCAATCATTGCCAGCCGACGGCTGAAAACACTAAAACCCGGCTGCCTGCCGCTAATCGTAGCGGCCAGCGAATTCGGGCTGTGATTCCACTGCCGGCCGGCAAAGGTAATAAAACCAAGCCGCCGACAGTAGCCAAGAATCAGAGAGCCTCTACCTGCCCGGCTGTCGGCTGTCAAGCCGGCAGCTGGGATAGGGGTGCATCACAATAGTCAGAGAAAAAGTATGGGTGTAAGGTTATAGGGCGTCATGCCATACGACCTTCCATCCAGAAAGACTGAACTTATGGAAGAGGAGAAAGTAACATTCAGGCTTCCAAAGAATCCACAGCCTGCTGGGCTCTACCGGCAGACATGGAAGGGAGACCAAGGGAGGTCTGGGGTTCACTCAGCAAAGAAAAAAGGTGTCTCTGCCGGCTAGCACGTAATGCCGGGCGGCAGAGAGCTGAGCCAGTCCTCCATCCTAACCTATGCTAGGTACGGAAGAAGGATTATGGCCAAGAAAATAAAAGTAAGAGAGGTGGGGAAAGAATAAGGGTCCTAAAGACTTCTTTCTAGCAAGAGACACATCAGCAGTTAGGGAGCTCATCCTAACCAAGAGTTGTCTATTAGGGAGGAAGATTGGCAATGCTTGCTATCCTCCTCCCAACCAGAACAAAGTTATGTGAAGTTATTTCGTTGGCCAACCGAAAAACTCATTCTTCAGCCCGAGAAAAAACGACACAGGACAGTGTGCTAGGCCAATAGAGGAAGGAATCATCAGAATCCTTCCAACATGGACTAGGGAAGCAAAGCTTCCTGTGTCCGCCCCTAACCTAGCAAAGGAGACTCATTCCCCATGCTAGGAAGAAGCAGACCACAGACTAAAAACTCTGATATTCTGCCCAAACCCAAAAACCAGTCACTCTGGTTATCAGGACAGATCAGAAATATCCTAGGATAGTAATACCTGGATTAATAAACAGGTAGAACCGCTAGGATTAAGCCTAAGGCTTACTCAGAGGGAGCGAGGAATTGAACTTGGCCTCCAGAGGAGAAAATAACGATCGGGGATGTGCGAAAGTATACTACTGTACCTAGAATACTAGCTAGGTATGGTGAGAATCGATTACCTAAATCACCGAAACTCTCTTGTATACCATCTTGGAAAAAACATTCAACAATATCTCACATGTATAATTTATTTGCCTATAGCTTCAATAAAATAGCACTCTGAAAAACTTATACCATGCATGAAAGTAGTAATGCCAGACGTCTCGGCTATGAGCCCCGCGAAAGGCAGGATCGATACCTCGACCGTGTCAAAATCCCTGAGCTAACACTGACCGAATAATATAAGCATTTCTAGAGAAGCTAAATAGCAATATTATTAAAGCGTAACAAACCGGGAACGTCGCTCTAGCTAACTAACTGACCCATAAGAGCGAGCGACAGCATCCAGGATGCCTCCATTAGGCAACAGGTCTTGTTTACGTTAAGATCACTTTTGATTTAATTCAAAATGACAAGAGCTTACTTTTATACATAGTAAAGATAATACTTAACTTTCCGGAGGCAGTAGAGGCCGGAGAAGACATCAAAAAGTTGAATTAAATCCAAAATAACGAGAGAAAACAGAGGAAAACACCGAGTAGTTAAGTGACACGAAAAGGAAATGAAGAGGGTGCCACCACCTTCATCAGATACACACTGGAAACGGAATAGGAGAGATACCTTATAAGTGGCTCTCTTTTCATTCTCGTTTCGGATTCTTATCACTATATCCCCCGAAGCGTTAATACTGTTCGGGGCGAAGATAGCTATGTGACATGTCAAGAATACGTCCTTTGATTTTATGTGATATCCCTGTGAGATTATTTAGGGATTTTCGCTCCAAGATTTAGACTTCTGGATAACTTGAGGTAAAATTCTCTGGGATTATCACTGTAGTCAAATATACCCTACAAAGCTACCAATTAGGAACTTCCATCAGGACGACATGGCCTGAGCCCATATATATATATATATATATATGTATTTGTGTGTGTGTGTGTGTCTCTCTCTCTCTCTCTCTCTCTCTCTCTCTAATATATATATATATATATACATATATATATATATATATATATATGGTGAACACTGTATATATATATATATATATATACATATATATATATATATATATAAATATACATATATATATATACATATATATATATATATATATATATTCATATGTATTTATATATATATATATATTCATATATATATATATATATATATGTATATATATATATATATATATATTCATATATATATACATATAAATATATATATATATATATATATGTATGTATATGTGAGTGTGTACATATGTATATGTATGTATATATGTACAAGTAGGTATATATATATATATATATGTGTGTGTGTGTGTATATGTATATGTATGTATATATGTACAAGTATATATATATATATATATATGTGTGTGTGTGTGTATATATGTATATGTATGTATATATGTACAAGTATATATATATATATATATATATATACATTTATATATTTATACATTTATATATTTATACATATATATATATATATACAGTCAGCGCGGATCGCTCTGTCCGGGCAGCATCAGCCGTGCATTCATTTTGGTCCCCCCCCCCCCATATCAACACTAATACACAATATAAATCAATAAAAATTTAACTGAACTCTCACCAATATCCCTGCTACTTGTCTATAGGGTAGCCTTTCCTCTTCTTGACCTCCAAAAGTCGTTGAGGAACGCTATCTGCTAAATTATGAAGAATCTCTGCAGGTATTTCAGCCCACACTTTATGGAGCGCCGCCTCGAGAAGTGTGACGTTTGTCGTAACCTTTTTACGAAGCCAGGCTTTAACTATCGCCAAAAGGTTATCAATGGGCGAAATATCAGGACTTTGACCTGGCCAATCAGTAATATAGTCAACTTTGCTATTTTCAAGCCACTTTTTCACTTTCTTAGCCGTATGGTAAGGGGCACCGTCCTGCTGAAACATTTCAGCTCCTGTAGCCGCAAAACAATCCGCTAAATTTTCCTTCAAAATGTTCAAATATCGGTCAGCATTAACCGTTATGCCTTTAGGCAAAACAACAAGGCTTGGGGCACCACCGTAGACAAACGTACCCTATACCATAAGCGATGCTGGGTGCTTTACTGTCTTGGCCGTCAAGTTAGGCTTAAGAGGATCTTACCCCTTTCGCCTCCACACTTTTTTCCCGGTAGTCTCACTCACACAAATGGTTGCTTCGTTACTCCACAAGACACTTCGCCACTGCTCCAAGGTCCAATCCTTCTATGTCTTGGCAAAAGCAACCCTCCTCTTCTCTGTCTCTCAGTTAAAGCGGGCTTCTTTCTCGCGATCACTTTCTCGTAGTCAAGGCGCTTCGACAGGGTTTCCTGAATCGTACGAACACTGACGTCGCTCAACCATTTAAGGTTCTGTTCTTTCAGTTGCTTAGCAGTTAATGTTGGATTTTCTTGTAGGCTTCGCTTTAAAATCACTAAATTACGATCAGGAATCTTCCGGGGGGGGGGGGAACCAGCATGGGAGTGAGAAGGGATCTCATCGCTACCCCCTGCCTTGAACTTGGCCACCAAGCACCTCACTGTCCTCTCGTTCGCGCCAGTATTCTTCACTATTTCCTTTGTTTGCAGACCTAACTTATGACAAGTTATGACTCTAACAATGTCTTCTTGACTTGTATGGGGTCTAGACATCACTGGGGGGGGGGACGGTTGATAGACAAAAATGCCACGCGAACTCACAAAAGAACGATTGCAACTCGGCCCCCTCAACCTGACACGACCTCACTCCACGACTTCAGGAAACACACTGACTAGTTTCCACCTGCGCAGATATGTAGATGCCAACTTGTATAAAAAGATGCCAATTAGTCAATTTGTCCCAGTCGATTTTTCCCCGATGAACCCCATGCCTCCGATTTACGCGTAACGCTGTGTCCGGCCCACTGCCCAAACACAGCGATCCGCGCTGACTATATATATATATATATATATATATATATATGTATGTATATGCATAAAAGCCCATCTCAAACCATAATGAATAGGCTGTGTTGCTGTGTGGTTGAACTGAGCATGAAGACTGGAAAATAAAAACGAACTATTAATTTTCAGTTAATTTGTGAATTCAATAGAGCTGGTGGAGTATCTTCACTGTACACGCTACAATATTACCTTATATCAGTAAGAAATATGCAATGGTAATTCAGAATTGAAGACGGTGGCTTAAGAAGTTAGTGAGAGGTATACGTGTAAAATAGAAGGAAAGAGAAGATTTTTAGTGACGTATTGTTGTCACCACAGGAAACGGAAGAGAAATATTGTATATCTTGCACCGAAGAAAAATTGTTTCTGTGTGTACAAGAGACAAAATGGAAAGGGGATATATAAAAGAAAGCATGAGTAGAAATTACAGTATATAATAGTAGACATGGGAAGATACAAGAAGAAATGGTTTATGAATCATTTTCCATTCAGTTTTGCCGGAAAATGTCACCAAGGCCAAGACTATCAGTGACAGGCTTATATGCTTCATGTTTTTGAACGATAGAAAATTATGGTATGCCATTAAAGCCCTCAACAATGGAGGAGTGGGAATAAAGAGGGAAATTACAAGAATATATTAAACAAGTTCTATTAAGTAATTATTAATATTACTCCAATCTATTTACATAAATGTCCTTCTAGGTGAAAGCTCTGATATCCTGGAAGGAATACATGGTAGGAAGAGGATTTCGAAGAAGAAACAAGATAAGTAATTTTTTTTTTTTTTAATTAGCAAAGTCTATGTGTCTGGTAATTATGATTAGACCTTCACAGTTTGAGGAAAGGAAAAATAATTTGGTAACTTATAAAAGAGGAGGATATGAGAAAAATTTAACGTTAAGAAGTAAAACAAGTTAGCCATCAAGGATTGTATGACTCTAACAATGAATTCGTTGTAGCTCAACATAAACTTAAATCAACAGATTTTAGGCTGGAAGCAATAGAAGAACCAGAAAGATATAGGAAAAAACCTGGAAGCTGAAAGGGGAGAAAGTGAGAGAGATCAGAAGTAAAGTAGAAAGAGCTTGGGAACAAACATATGCTAATGCAATGGTAGAATTGCCCGAAGAAAAGTGGAATGTTATGGAAGAGATTGTGGTATCCGCAGAAGCAGCAGAGGTGTGTAGGATGACAAGTGTTAAGCAGCAACAGGAAATAAAACATTTCGTTGTAATCAAGATGTTCATGTAACTGTGAAATTAAAAAGAGGGTTGGAAGGAGGTGACAACTATCAAAGAAGAGATGAATATAGATAGACAAGGAGGGAACAAAGAGATTGCAAGTAATTGTAGAGGGAGAAGCTTAAAGATTGGAATGAGATTATGAGGCCACCGAATGAAGAGAAGAAATTCACAGACTTGCAGAGACTAGAAGTATATACATGAAGGATGTAGGTATAGTAGAAATTATTAAAGATGGAAATGGAAATATCTTAAAAAGGAAGAGGAAGTCAAGATATGATGGAAAGGCAAGGCCATTTTGTACAACTATTAAGTACTGAGAATAAGTGTAAAGAGCTAAACCATGCTTATCAAGTAGAATGACCAGTAGTAAACATCAGAGCGATTAAAGTAGAAAATGCAAAGGAAAAGTAAATAAAGCTACAGAGGAAATTAAGATTTAACAATAGAAATGATTAAGGCATGTGGAAATCGAGGCATAGAATGGGTACATACACTATTTGAAAATATATGGAATGTAGAAAAAATACCAAGGGACTAGGAAAATAGTTTGATGATCAAATTGTTTAAACAAATAAGAGACGTGTTAAGGGAGCTGAAAGGCTAATTCTGTTTTTTAAAGAAATGACTTCAACATTCATACACTTTATAAGGCGACTGAGGATATCTCCAAACTGCGTAGGATTTTGGCCTCTGACCTTCAGTTTTGCGGTGCCAGGGTGATTTATCCTTTAAATAAGTTTTTTTCAAAATCTATCTCCTCCCTTGATTATGTAGACATCCAATCAAACAGAAAGTTTTTTTTTTTTTTTTTTTTTTTTTTTTTTTAGTCATTTTCTTGCGGGATATTAATTTTTTCTTTATGTTAAAAAACAAACCCTATAAAGCAGGGAAAAAGTAAGGAAAAATTATGAAACAAAAATGGAAAAAATGGCTCTAATTGATTGTTTTATAAAATCATTTTAAGTTATATACCAAATTTCAATGCTATAGCTTTAAAATCAAAAGAGAAGATAGAATTTGAAAGTCAATAAGTATAGTTTTTTGACACATTCGTTTAAAGGTTTCCATTGTATTTTTTACAAAGACAATGATAATAAATCATGATTATTATGAATTTTGTTTTTCTTGGATATTAATAAACCTAAACAATGTTATTTATCATAATTTAATCATAAATGAAGATCCCTTTCCTCAATATCTTACTTCATTAGCCTCCTGGTCAGGCAAGACGGTCACTCCTTCATCCGTAGCTAACTGCGCTAATATCACCGATATTACCTACTTCTGAACTCTTATGAGAGCCAATTTTCTCCTTGTTAGTGAGAAGTTGAAATTGCGTTTTTATTCTTAGCATTATACAATTCTTGCCGAAACCAAGAAAAACAGACGTAAAAACGAGCAAATGTCGAAGGTTACACTCAAACATATACTCACTCTTAGGTTTGTGCTTGCAATCGGATTTGTCTACTCTCTGGTCTCAAGACTTGGCAATGTCAACATTCATTTTTTTTTTCTTTTCTCTTTTAGATGTGCGTGTTCCTTTCAGTGTCCTCATGGGTACATGTGTTGGTACTGAAGGGCGCTTTCCTGCCACCTTCATGTTTCTGTCCAACATGCAGAGGAAGTTGTTCGAAGATGGGTTCAACCTGCGAAGAGTGTTAGGAGTGGTCTGCCTCCCAGTGGGAGAGATGTGGTTGATGGCGGAAGAAGAGGTCTAGCAGAGATTTCTCGCCTTCGAGGTCTTCCTGAAGGGCTAAGAAACCTCGGACATGTTCTCTCACCCCTCGATATCTTCAGGAAGTTCCTGCTCATTTCAGCCTCTTCTGAGGGGCGGTCGAGTAGGATTGTATAACATCTAATACCAGACTTACCTCTATACTCTAGGGACATAGCTGCTTCTCCTAAAGGAGCAGCTTTACCTCTGCCCTTCCGCGAGTCCTCCTCCCTTATAGATGATCTGTAGGCTTAGTCGTTGCTGGGTGTAGCTAGCCTACCCATCGAAGACATTCTACTAACAAGCACATCTCTGTCCACCCTGGGATTTCTTTGTCCTCAAGGGACCGTAGTTCTCTATACGCTTCCAGACCTTTGTCTTCGCCCTCCATTAGGCAGCATACCAGTTCAAAAGATCGACGTTCTTCATGTCATTCTCCTGCTTGTGATCGTCGGTCTTCTTGTGATTATCACTCCCTGGTTCCTGCTCGTCTCTCAACACTACGTGTACATCACTCGCCAGTTTGTGTTCGATACTCTGCTGATTGCCATTCTGCTGCTGATGGTCGTCATTCTTCAGCTGGACGCTCGCCTCATGATTGCAGTTCCTTATTACCTCGCCGTTCAAAAGCGTGTGATCTTCCATCACAAGATCTTCCATCACACCATTCACCATATTGTCCTCCTAAACAATCTCCCACTAGACGACGCTCTCCAGCCCAGAGATCTCATGCGGACCTCTCATCACCCCAACTTGTGCCTGGATGTCCCACGCCATCTCACCGTTCACCAGTGCAACGCTCTTCTTCTCATCGCTAGCAATGCATCATTGATCTGGTTGCCAATCTCCAGCTCGTGTGGTGATCACCCCTCATGGACTTATCAATTGTCAGCGCGTCCCGCTACATCACATTGTTTTTTTTTGCGCGTCTCTCTCCTCCATATCAGTCTCCAGCCTGACATTCGCTAACCCATTGCTCGGTAATGCATTGCTTGCTAACGCGTTCCTCACCAACGTCTCGCTCGTCAACATGTCGCTCGTCAACTCATCAAATGCCAACGCGTCTCTGGTAGAGTGCCACTCCCCTACGTGTAGACTCTCACCTTCTCAATATTCGCCCTCTCACCGCTCCCTTACTCATCGACCAGTTGCTTGCCGATATCCTACTCATTAATCTCCAGCATGTGATTACCGTTCACAGGTCCATCAAAGATCTCCGAGACCAGCACGGTCTTCTCCACCGCGCACACTATCTCCAACATGTGGATCATGGGCGCTTGCATGTGAAACTAATGTTTCTGCCTGCTTTTCGTGCATTTTTGCGAGTTTTTCAAGCGCTCCTATGAGCAAGGAATTTCTGGCTCACTGACAGCACAGCAGAGAGGCCACAGTAGCAGCAGTGAAGCCTTCAACAACACCAGCAAGAGGCGGATGGCCCATCCCTTTTCCAGAAAGCTTCAGGGAACCATCGCGCAAGTATGCTGGTGTGACCATCTCTCCAGATTGCCTTAAGAAGATCACCTAGGAAGACATTAAGAGTCCTGTATGTGTTGATCAAGGTAGTCAAACCTCTCCCCCTGACTTTTAGGTACCGAAGTTTATTGAGGATGCGTTCTGCACCTCCAGGCCTCCCCAAGGACACCTCGGACCTGTCGGCTGTTGGGGACCAGCTATCTAGGTTTGATATCTTAATAAAGGCTGTCAGGGAAGCAGATCTGGACACTACCCAGCTAGCAAAAAAAAAATCTTACCACCACAACAACTGCTCAAGTTGAGATCAGCAATGGTGTCTACATTGGGGATCCCCTTGGAGAAGTCTGTTTCCTTTTCCTTTTCTTCAGCCCAGGAGGAGTCCCTTTCTAGCAGGTCCCCAGACCCCCTACGATTCTCTCTTCCATCAGAAGACCTTGTGGAGCAGCAAAGGAGGCTCATGGTATTCAGTAGAATTCTCTTGCCTAAAATTGACACTGATCCTGATGACAAGGTAGAAAAGAGGGATGCCAAAGCAGACCCCTCCTCAGGCCGATCTACATTATCCTCTCTTAAACAGGGGCGTAGGCTCACCTCGAAAGACCTTACTCATGCTTTACTTCGTGCTCTCGCCAACTGAAGGCAGTTTCCCCCAAGTTACGACCCATGTCCAGAGAACTACTGGAGGACCATTACCTCTTACAAGATAGGTTCAGATCTCTATGTAATGACAGACACCTTACTGATGTTACTTGCTGGAAGAATACCTGCCATCTTGTAGAGAGTTTAATGACACCAGAACAGTCCTCAAGTACTTGAAGGCACCGCATCTCTTGCACACTCCAGGCTCCTACCAATGAGACTTTGGAGGTGGATAATAATTTGGATGTGGATGATGAATATCTTCCTAGGCCTGCTAGCCCTGTTCCACCACAAAGCTTAGAGGAGAGAGTAAGATTAGGCCTTCTGGTAAGTCGTAGCCTGCATTAGGGCCCTCAATCTGTTGTCAAACCCTTAAATGGCCCCCCAGAACGGCAAGGTTATTGTCTTGGACCATGTGTATTGGACCTAACGGCCACCTACGACCAATGCCACCCTGGCCTGGTGTAAGGGTTTAATAACAGCCCCAAAAAAGGCTTTTGCAGATCTCTGGTGCCTCTAGCTCACTTGGAGCAGGTTTGTTCTCTAAACTCCTCCAGCCGCCCTTCATCCAGCAGAGGATATACCACGAGGTCATGGGTGGGCCTTTTCTGGCCTCACTATAGATGCATCTATAGAGACCCTCTCAGGTGGCATCCTTATCGGGAGGTTTTCTGGTTTCTCAGCCTAGTTTTCTTCATATGAGATCCTGAACATAAAGAAGCGGGCTGCTTCGAGGACAGATCTGTGGTTGGGGTCATTGGCCACCTTGCGAGAGCTGAGTATAGGTCTCAGGAGTCTAAAAGGAGGTCCATGGAGACCTTTCTTTCGTCGGGCACTCGCACCAGATGGCCAATCTGTGGGCGAATGCAATTCTCAAGATGCGAGATGCCATGATTCAAAGGTTACACAGACAGTTTCCCAAGGTTGGGGCTACTAAGCTCATGAATTCCACCCTTGACACTACAGCCCTCTTTGAATTTGGCTGAGCAATGGAGGAAGTTCACTAAGGAATCCCATTTCCTCAGTTCCTTGACATCCAGGCCATATAGGTAGGCTCCACCACCTCCCAGGAAACAGCCACAATCAACCAAACCATCGGCAGGTCTTCAAAAAGGAGTCAAGGCTGCCCTCTCCTCTCAGATAGCCAATAAGGTCTAAACACTGCAGCGTAGGGAAAACTTGTAAATGAAATAGCAAAGGTTGCTCCTAATAGGGGAGCCAATCTTCTGATCTGCACATCGGTAGGGAGATGCCAGTAATGTCACAAGCTGTGGTGGCTGCAGCACGGGGACGATCCTTGGACAATCTCCATTATTTGTTCATTGTATCATTCAATCTCTCCTTCCAATGACTCACGATCCAGTGTCATAAAGCTCTTACGCGAAGGGATACACAAAAGAGTTGGCACATATGCTGAACTCCAAACCATGTAGGAGAAGGGTACTCTCCAAGAGATCTTCAATGGTTCCTCAGGCTTCGTCAGTCATCTTTTTCTTGTGAAAAAGGTGTTTGGAGGCTGGAGACCAGTCATTAATCTCTCTGCTCTGAATAAGGTTGTCCTCCGGACTTCATCCAGGATGGAGATAGCATATTTGGTCATACAAGCAGTAACATCACAGAAGTCATGTGCACACTGGGTCTCCAAGATCTCAATCGATCAGTCTTCAAGCAAGTATCCCTGGATCATACACGAAAACAGGCAATACCAATTCAAGGTGCTGGGCTTCAACCTTTCCACTGTACGCCAGTCTTTACAACTGGGTTTGTCCTAGTATCACGTTGGGCTCACAGAATCGTCATTCGTCTCCTTAGATATCTCAATGACTGGCAGATTCTAGCAGACTCCGTGGTTACCCCTCTTCAGCACCAAGACAGCCTACTCGAGCTCGAATTTTGTCAGGATCTGGTTATCCTGGTAAATCTAGAAAAGTCATTTCTGCTCCCCTCTCCAAGACTTGTATACATAGGCATATTCATAGACACTACATTACAAAATGTAGGCTCATGTATGTAGCAACCCCCGTCCTCAGACCGGAAGAGCCTCCAGCCTAACAGCTGTTGTGTGTCCTAGGTCACCTAGCATCCCTGTTCCGTCTAGTTATACTGCGTCCTTCTCAGGATTCGATTTCCCCAAAGGCATCTGAAATCCAGGTGGACCCTGCACACCAGCTCTCTGGATATGTTAATCCCTACGGGTCAGGAGCAACTGATGGATCTTCAATGGTATATGATGGAAGAGAACCTTCACAGATGGACAGACCTCGTCCCTCTCTTGGAATTGATGCTTTACACAGAGGCATCAAAAGAAGGGCAGCAGCACATAATACTCTTGAAGAAGAGGGTAGCCTTTCTAGCGCTACAGCAGTTTCAAAAGTTGCTGACTGGCCAATCTTAGGTGTTCATGAGCAACAACACAACATTAGTGGCTTACGTAGCAAACAAGGCAGTCCCTTTTTGCAGCCCTTATGCCATCTAGCAATAGAGATGTTACGATGAACGCAAGAACATTTGGTTTCCCTATCAGTTTGTAATATTCTAGATAAGAGAAATGATCTCGTGGACAATTTGAGCAGAGCAAATAGGATAGTAGACTCCAAATGGTCTTTGAATCATAAGATAGCCAACAGACTCCTGACTTTGTGCGGTTCCTCGAATGTGGGCTTGTTCACAACCTCCCTGAACTTCAGGTTCCCGCTTTACTGTTCCCCAGATCTGGACCCTCAAACTCTCTGGCAAGATACATTCTAGCAATGGTGGGACAAAATTGATGTGTACGGATTTTCCCTGTTCTGCCTAATGCAAAAAGTTTTAATCAAGATCAAAGCATTTAACAAACTATTTATAACACTAATACCTCATCTATGGCATCATTCAGAATGCTTCTCGGACCTTCTGCAGCCCTTAACAGAGCTTCCAACAAACTACATCCATGACAAGATCTACTCGAACAACCACATGCGAACATTTCACAAAAGGCAGTAGCTTCTCTTTGTCTTCACGCCTGGAAATTATGCAGCATGTCCTCTCACATAGAGACTTTTCGCAACAAGTTGCGAGAAGGATGCCTGGATACTTACGAAGATCCTCAACATCAGTCTACCAGGCCAAGTATACTGTCTTCTGTGATGGGTGTCGTGGAAGGGGTATCTTCTCACGATGCCACTATTCCAGCAATAGCAGAGTTTCTTTTATAACTATGAGAGAAAAAGCTCCTCTTAGCCTCAGTGATAATAGACTACCACTCAGCTTAAGCATGGCCTTTAGAGTGAAATGAGTTGACCTCTCCTCTTTGTTGGAGTTGTCTCTCCTCATACAAAGTTATGAGCTCACCTGCCCCTAGGCAGAAGTTAGACCTCCTCCTTGGAAAGTTGTGTGTGTCCTTCAATCCTTGAAAGGTGCTCCCTACAAACCATTACACCAGGCAACAGATCACCACTTTACTTTGAAGACGATGTTCCTACTTGCCATAACTTTGGCCAAGAGAGATAGTGAA
>NC_090733.1:12570384-12577884 GCF_036898095.1 Palaemon carinicauda | reverse complement strand
GTACTGAAGAGAGTGGTGATGACAGTTTTGGGAATATGTTCTGGGTTAATGGGCACCTGATAAGTCCCCTTAAGGAGATCGAGCTTGGGGAAAAGCTTTGATTTCTCCAAGTAGGAAGTCACGTCGGATATGATCAGGAATGGGTTGTGATCCGGTTCAGCCTTTATGTTCAGAAACTTATATTCCGCAAATGGACTGAGGGAGCCATCTCTCTTCAGGACAATGTGTAACATTAAATACCATGGTAGGAGGCCTTTTGGTAAAAGCCTATTTCTTCCATTTAGCTGCTGCCAAACGATCTGGTACCAAACACATAAATCTGGGGAACACTAGGGGCCATGTCATCTTAACATGGTGATAAATTCCGTTTTTGACAGGTACCATAGGCATTTGTAAAAGTTCTGGATGGAAGACTTCCGGGTACTACGTGAGAAGGTGGGTGTAGGCATCCGTGGTTGCGCTGATGGGGAGAGGAAGGTCAGTGGGGCCAGGTTGAAGATGTGTTCATGAGTAAGTCTACATTGACTAATCTTTGGTTAGCAACATCAAACAGGGGGTGAATATGCAAAAAAAAATTCACAAAGAGATAGGCAATGGGACGTCAGTAACGAGAAACTTTCAATGATATTTGGCAGCTCAAAAGGATAATGTGATGTCTAGTATTCGTGGTTTGGGATCACAGAACTGTTGGTAGCTACCAGGCCAACGCCGGCAAACTTAGACAGATTATACTGTGTCCCTTGAGAGTGGCCTTGGTAGATGAGAATGGCAAGCACCTGTGTCTACGAAAAATTTCACACCCGTACCTACATCATATAAAAAGGAATGATTAGTGACATGGGAGGCCACCGCCATGAGCGATGGACTACATAAACTTTTTTTTGGCCACTGACAACCATTTAGACATTTCTTCACCGCAGCCCTGAATCTGGAGTGCAAGTAGCACAACATGTTGATGGTGGGTGGCTTTATCGCCACTCCAGTATGTTACAGGGTTGGTGTCTGTGTCGTACCGCCTTCACATCAGTTTCGGTCACTGTTGAAGAGTTGCCCTCTATTTCATGAGTGGAAGCGTTGAGGTTCTGAGTAATTTATTTCTCCATCTTTCTTTATTTTATCAGCATTTCCATTTCATTAAAATGCTACATTCCCATCGCTCATGTTCCAGTCAACATAATTGATAGGCGGATCCCTTCTCGTGTGCTAAGGTACTGAGTGAAGGACAAACCGTGGTTCAATGATGATTGTAGACATGCTTATTTGGAGAAGCAGCAGGCCTATCACCCTTGGAAGGGTAACAGATCAGATTTGACCTGGAACAACTACACTCAGCTTCGAGCTTTTGCTCAGAGAGCTTATGCCTCAACTGAAAATGAGTACAATTTAACCATAAAAGAAACCGTTTCTGGTACAACTCAGGAACATAAATGGTGGTCTACCCTTAAATCTGCACTCTTTAGTGTAGATGCAACAGTTCCTCCTTTACTTAAACCAGATGGCTCAGTCACTCACTGTCCAAACGAAAAGGCAACCCTTTTGGCTGATGTTTTTTACAGTAAACAAAATAACGAAAAACTTGAACTTCCTCATTCCTGTATTCCTGAGGCTAAACTAACTAGTTTAGCTTTTTGATCTCGTGAGATTAAAGCTCTGTTGATGGTCCTTGGTGCTTATGGAGGTGTAGACCCAAATGGCATTTTTCCTTTGTTTTTTATAAAGACAGCAGATTTCTTAGATCCAAAGATATCTGTTATTTTGCGCAAGTTAGCAAGAAGAGGAACTTTTAGCACTTGTTGGAGAATTGGTAATGTTACTCCTTTATGTAAATGTGTTTGTGGTAGCTCAAGTCCAACTGATTACCGTCTAATTTCCATAACTCCTATATTATCTAAAGTTTTTGAATGTCTTCTGGCAAAACGTGTTAATAGGTTTGCTGAAGGTAATTGTCTCCTCACCAGATTACAATTTGGTTTTCATAAAGGCCTTGGAGCATGTGGTGCCCTTCTTACAATCTCCAATGCTGTACAGAAATCCCTTGATTGTGGTCAGTAAGTTCGTATGATTGGCTTTGATTTCAGTGCCTTTGACCGTGTTATTCATGAGGCCCTTGTTTTCAAACTGGAACAGTTGAGAGTGGGTGGGTCGTTTCTTAGCATTATTTTTTATTTTTTAAGTAATAGATCTCATGGGTGCCATAGTGAGTATAGGAATGTGATATCCGGTGTTCCACAGGGTAGTGTTCTTGGCCCATTACTTTCCTACTATATACACATGACATGTGGTTTGGCCTAGAAAACAAGCTTGTTGCATATGCAGATGATGCTACTCTCTTTGCATCAATTCCCTCCCCTGAATGTAGATCTTGGGTTGGTGAATCCCTTGACAGAGATTCAGCTAAAATTAGTGCATTATGCAAATTATGGGGTATGAAGTTGAATCCTAACAAAACTTAAAGTAAGATTGTAAGTAGGGCAAGGACAGTGGCTCCTCAACATCCAGATATAAGCATTAATAATGTTTCTTTAAATTTGTATGACTCTTTTAAAATTTTAGGTGTGATTCTCGACAGCAAATTTACTTATGAGAAACACATTAGGTCTAGGTCTTCTTCAATTGCACAAAAAAAAAAAAATGGCTTATTGAGAAATTCTTACAAGATTTTCGGTGATCAATCTATTCTGAAGAATTGTTTTAATTCTTTCATTCTACCTTGATTTGAGTATTGTTCTCCTGTCTGGTGTTCAGCTGCTGATTCTCATCTTGATTTGTTGGACAAAAGCATATGGTCTATTAAATTTCTTATTCCTGATCTAGATATTAATCTTTGGCACCGTCGTTCAATTAGTTCATTATGCATGTTGCTTAAGATTTTGCATAACTCTGACCATCCTTTACATACAGATCTCCCTGGACAATACTATCCTGTTCGTAATACTAGGCAGGCAGTTAATTCTAATAGCTAGGCCTTCTCCATCATGAGGCTCAATACTACACAGTATTCTAGAAGTTTTATTCCAGCCTTTATCAAGTTGTGGAATAATCTTCCTAATCAGGTAGTTGAATCAGCAGAACTTCAAAAGTTCAGAGTAAATGTTTTTATGTTGATCAGGCTGACATGAGTCTTTCTATAGTTTATATATGACATATCGGTTTTTGACGCTGTTAATAGTTTATATAGGACATAATATATTTAACGCTGTCACTGTTTTTAGAATGATATATTGTTAATTTAGTCTCGTCATTTATTTATTCCCTTATTTCCTTTCCTCACTGGGCTATTTTTCCCTGTTTGAGCCCTTGGGCTTATAGCATTTTGCTTTTCCAACTAGGGTTGTAGCTTGGCTAGTAATAATGATAATAATAATAAAGTGCTTTCCAGGATCTGGAGTCCTGATGTGGGATATTAAGGTGTCATTCAAGTTTTACATAAAGGACGAGCCTCCGTTAAACATGAATTGCTTATTATTATATTGAATGGTTATATATACAAGCTATTTAGAGTTTCAATTTCAATCAACCTTTTCATTTGGGGGAGTCTGCGTTAGACTATTACTTATTTTTTTTTGATTGGTTATATATACAAGCCATTTAGAGTTTCAATTTCAATCAACCTTTTCATTTGGGGAAGACTGCGTTAGACTATTACTTTTTTATTTGAATGGTTATATTTACAAGGCATTTAGAGTTTCAATTTCAATCGAATTTTTCATTTGGGGAAGACTGCATTAGGCTATTACTTACAAATAGATATTTCTCTTTTTTGTGGGGGGGGGGGCCTTCATATTTTCTTAAAGTATTACTATCTACACTACGACCCTAGTTAGAAAAGCAAGATGCTATAAGGACTACGGCTTGAGCAGGGATTAATAGCCTAGTGAGGAAAGGAAATATGGGAATAAATAAACTGGAAGAGAATTAATGAACAATGGAAGGGAAATATCTCAATATCAGTAAATATATTAAAAAGATTTTTTTCGCAGATGAACATCAAAATAATAATAAAAAAAAAAAAAAAAAACCCACACAAGTGGAAGAGAAAGAAGAGAGAATAATGTGCAGATGTATTCAAAGGTTATGACACTACTCATGACTAGAGAGTCTCTTATGCCCTTACCAAGAGGAGATTAGCCACTGAACAATTACAGCGCCGAAGTTAATCCCTAGAGCAAAGAAGAATTGTTTGGTAATCTCAGTGTTTTCAGGTATATGGGGACTGAGGGGAATGTGGAAAAAATATGCCAGACTATTCAGAGTATGTGTAGGCAAAGAAAATGAGCTGTAACCAGAGAGAGCAGTGTCATGAAATACTGCCTGTATAGTTTATAGTTGTGAAAGGCTTAGTGTATTGACATGATCAGCAAAGATATACCAGTCAGAAACACCCATACTAGGTTGGTTTGCTGTCAGTAAAGACTCTTGTCAACACCAATCCGTAATGGCCCGTTTCGTGATGAAATCGAATAAGCTCTAGGCATGACAGAGGTATATCAGAGGTGTTTGTTTGGAAGTGAACTAGAAACGGCTATATATATATATATATATATATATACATATACATATTTTTGGGCTCAAGCCATGTCGTCCTGATGGAAGTTCCTATAGGGTAGCTTCCTAGGGTATATTACAACCCTAGGAAGCTACCCTATAGGAACTTCCATCAGGACGACATGGCCATCTCACCCAAAAATAGATTTTTCGCTTCGCTCAAAATCCGTTATATATATATATATATATATATAGATAGATAGATAGATATATATATATATATATATATATGTGTGTGTGTGTGTGTGTGCGTGTGTTTGTATGTATATGTGTATACATAAGTATATCTATATCTCTCATTAAAGATACTATATATATGATTTCTCTATTTTCTTGGAAGTTTTTCAGTATTTACTTCAATCTCCTATTCAAGAAATATGTGGCTCCGTCAACATTTCCCGAGTGTATTTCCAATCAATGCCGGTGAAACTTCATATACTGTATAAAGAGAACCGTTTAACAAAGACTTCCGGAAAGCCACCGCCCGCTTGTTTATTGACTCTAAGCTCAATATCAATATTCACGCCGGGCATTCATTGGGCAGCGTCAAAATTGCAATATGTCCAATTTTTTAAGTTGTTATTCTAGCTACGATATTCGGCCTGTATTGTATTAACAATATTTCTAGTTGACAAAGTTATTTTGGAAAATTTGATCAAGATATATGTAAAATTGTGTAACACTTGTGGTCAACAACTAATCGTTAACGAGATTATTGAACGTGTCTTCGAATTATCACCATAGCAAACGTTTCACTAAAAAAAAAAAAAAAAAAAAAAAAGAAATACTGATTAAAACGAAGAACTTTGTTTATAGCCGACGATTGTCGTACAATTCATAGTTTTTTTTTTTTTTTCAGCAATGAATACTATATTGATTAGTGTGCTTGATAAGACAATCTTCTCTCCAATCATATAATATGATATTTTATCAAAGGATTTACCCGGATTATAAAAGTGTGTGTATGAGAGAGAGAGAGAGAGAGAGAGAGAGAGAGAGAGAGAGAGAGACAGAGAGAGAGAGAGAGAGAGGGGGGGGGGTTCACATAACTCGCAATTTTCTTAGATTCTTGTAGTTTTATGCCATCTCGGACTATGAAATCAGAATTAAAGCATTGTGGCAGCTACAAGTCGTTGAGCTGAATTTTGATAAATATTTTATATTCCAATTAAAGTACAGTATATGCATATGTAAGCCCTTTCATGGGTTAACGGCTTCACTCTAAGTATTCAGTGGCCATTTTCCTCTTGGAGAGTGTGGAAAAAACTCTTCATCAATGGTAGGCAGGTCTTCTAGGACACTTTAAAATCAAACCATTATTCTCTAGTCTTGGATAGAGCCATAGCCTCTGTACCATGGCCTTCCATTGTCTTGGGTTACAATTCTCTTGTATGACGGTACACTAGGGCGCACTGTTCTATCTTATTTCTCATTTTCCTCTGTTTTTCAGTTTTTATAGTTTGTATGGGAAATATTTATCCATATATAGTTACTGTTCTCAAAATATTTTATTTTGCATTTTTTCCTTTCCTATCTGGGCTATTTTTCCTATTGGAGCTCCAGGGCTTAAAACATCCTGCTTTTCCAGCGAGGGTCTCAGCTTAGCAAGAAATAATAATAATAATAATAATAATAATAATAATAATAATAATAATAATAATAATAATAATAATAATAATAATAATAATAATAATGGAAGTCATCGCATTTAGGTCGCTGCGTGAGGTTCATTAGGTAAAATAAAAAGAAAAATGGTTGGATGGTGCAATAAAAAAAGAAAAAAAAATCATGAAAATGCTGATAATCCGTAACGATGCATACGACTCAATATGCATTATCATGCAGTATTGTTTTGATGAGTGAATTATGCTCTTTGTATAGAGGAACTTTAGTTTTTGAGTAAAATTGCAAGTTTTGTGATCAGCCTTTAAAGTTTAGGGATTACAGTTGAAATATAGAATATTGCAATAAGTAATACATACTAGTATAATGATAATTCGTGAAATTTGCTACTTAATTGGTTTATGAAAACTGGTTCTTTGAACAATAGATTTTACCTGGTGAATATCCCAATCATGTAATGTGTAGTGAAGGTCATGTAAAACGAAGAAAAATGGTTGTTGGAAGGTTACATTGGAATATGGAAATATTTGGACCCTCTGCAGGCGTAGAAATTTGAGAAAATATATAGAACAATGAATTGCTTTGTTTTGGCTGTCTTATAAAAAATGTCAAATGACTGTGCCTGGCTAATGGAACCATGACGAATATGATGGAAGAACATAGAAAATAGATTGTTGTACATACGCAATACCTCTCCAAATCACATACATTCACAAATGATTAAAAACAGAAAAAAAGATAATTAAATATATGCATATATATATATATATATATATATGTATATATATATATATATATATATGTATCTCTGTATATATATATATATATATATATACATATATATATCTGTATATATATATATATTATATATATACATATATACATATATATATATATATATATATATACATATATATATATATATATGTATATATATATATATATATATGTGTGTGTGTGTGTGTGTGTGTGTGTGGTAGTGATCACAAGGTCTTCATAGCCCCACTGAAATTAGTTATGAAAGCACTAATTGAATGTAGGAATTGATTTGCAGTGTCAGAGACAATTAACGACGAATGGTGTGATATTAGAAACATATATTAGGTGGTTGGTAGGGAAGTTTTTTGATAGGTAGTTACATGGAGGAAACCATGGATATCAAATGATATTTTGGATACTATGAAAGGGCGACAAATATAGAAATTGAATGTTGAATGTTTTCGGGGAAGTACTGACAATTACAAGGTAGAGCATGTTACTTATATCAGTATTGATAGAGAAGTCAGAAGAAAAGCAAGGAATGACTGGAGAGAATATTTAAACAGTAAATAA
>NC_090733.1:12562884-12565384 GCF_036898095.1 Palaemon carinicauda | reverse complement strand
TAACCACACAGTAAATTCTAGAGACTGCATTGCTTATGACTTGGAATTGAAAAGACTATCGGAAAATACTGACCATGGTTACTAGGGATGGCATAAACCGTTGCTATGTAAATATACAATCTGTAGGTAATAAGACTGCTCAAATTTGAGAATTGATAAACGAGAAATATTTAGATATGCTAGCATTTTCTGGAACATGGTTTCAGATAACTTGGACAAGGCAAAAATCACTGGAATGACGCTCCACACACATGCCTTCTTTCACATACCGAGAAAAGGTAGGTCTGGCGGGGTGTCGGACTCTTTTTTTTTTATAAAAGTTACTCAAATCTCAAAACGTTGAAAAGAATTAGTGTAACAAGCTTTGAATATATAGAAATAAAATTTACGCCCAAAATAGAAGAATATCCTTTGTAACAATCAACAAACCGCTTAGAACAAACACTAGTATCTTTTTTGAAGAATTTGGTGCTCTCATTGAGATGATTATTATGGAGAAAACTGAATTAGTTATCTGTGGAGACTTTAATATTTGGATGGATGACGCATCAAATCTTGACGCTTTGGTATTTAGTGAGTTACTAGAATCATATCGACCAGTGAATAATGTCGACTGTACAACTACTTTAACTGGGCATACGCCAGACTTAGTTCTAAGTGATGGCATGTATCTGATATAAAAGTCGAAGAGAAATGTACTATCTCCCCAGTACACAAACATATTACGGTTAGTCTACCTCTCCAGAAACATTTTATCTGATATAAAAGTCGAAGAGAAATGAACTATCTCCCCAGTACACAAACATATTACGTTTAGTCTACCTCTACAGAAACATTTTATTTGATATAAAAGTCGAAGAGAAATGTACTATCTCCCCAGTACACAAACATATTACGGTTAGTCTACCTCTCCAGAAACATTTTATCTGATATAAAAGTCGAAGAGAAATGAACTATCTCCCCAGTACACAAACATATTACGTTTAGTCTACCTCTACAGAAACATTTTATCTGATATAAAAGTCGAAGAGAAATGTACTATCTCCCCAGTACACAAACATATTACGTTTAGTCTACCTCTAAAGAAACATGCATTAGTAAAGAAAATAAACTTTACACATAAATCAAATTTTTCTACTACCGTATTTATTGAATAAGTTACAAAGAGAATAAATAATGCTAACAACATTCCCTGTGATCATGATGACCAACGTCTGTTAGGAGATAAGTTTGCTAACTGTCTTATGACCACTTATAATAAAGTGAGTAAAAGTAAATATGATACCATGTGCCCATTGATGGATAGTGTTAGAGAATGGATGACATTTAAACAACTGAAATTAAATGAGAACAAAACTGAATTTGTGGTAGTGGGCAAGAGAAACAGCGCGAGAACCTTATTTGATATTCAACTGAACATACACAATGACTCTGTGCCGATATCTAGTAAAGTTCGAGATAAAGGTGTACTTCTTGACTGTAACCTGTCTCTAAATGCTCAAATAAATAATGTAATAAAAACTGTTGGTTATCATCTAAGAAATATTGCATTTATAAAAAAGTATCTAGACGAAAACTCTGTAAAGAAACTTGTGATAAACTGTATTATTACCAGGATAGGCTACTGCAACTCTATCTATTACAATTTACCAAAAGTGCAACTTAAGAAATTACAAAACATAATAAACAGAAGAGCAAGACCGATAAAAGGTGTCCCACCTAGAGAAACGACCACCCTTATACTAAGCGATTTACACAGGCTGCCCATTAAAGCGAGAATTGAATTGAATTTAAAATATGTACAATAACCCACCAAGTTATCAGAACTAGGCGTCCAAAATACTTAAGAGAATTGTTACATATTGCGCAGGCAACAAATCGTGCCGACACAAGAATAGTTGCAGATGGTTTCAAACTGTTGGAACCGAGATTTGTGTCTACTTTAGGATCCAGGGCCTTTAATAAGCACCCACGAAACATTCGAATGATTGAAGACATTAAGGCTTTCAAGAGGAAATTGAAGACTTTCTTATTTCAACAGTCATACATTCGTGGCGATTTAATAGTAAATGAACAATACGCGATATGAAACGTTAAATACTCTGAACGAGCAATGTAAAACGACAGTGGAGGTCCTGTAGGGAGTAGGGTTTCCCTGCCGTATGGGTTCGGAAAAGCAGCCGTTAAAGAAAATAAGTAAGTAAGTAATCACAAACTAACCATTAGACACGAACGTAAGAATCTCTCTCTCTCTCTCTCTCTCTCTCTCTCTCTCTCTCTCTCTCTCATTAAAATATTTGGTTAAATGTGCAATAGTAACCAATGAGGAGAGAAATTACATAATTGATCTCTTTTCTCCTTATAATTAATACATGTACCTAGTTGACATTTCATAGATGTATTTTGCTATGGTTACAATCACTTACCTACTGTATAACTACTGAATATGTAACACGCAACATTTTTCTAAAATAACTGAAGTTAACTTTGAAGGTTTCAT
>NC_090733.1:12555384-12560384 GCF_036898095.1 Palaemon carinicauda | reverse complement strand
AACGCGCGAAGAGATCTGAGAAGACCAGTCGCTTCGGCTAAGTACTCTTCTCAGGCCTTGGTCCCAAGCCAGACATCTAAAGAAGTCGGTTCTTCTTCAGCCACCTCCCCCGTCGGTGACGATTCACTCAGACGCCTCGAAGAAGGGATGGGGAGGTCACTCTCATCGGAAAAAAGTCCACGGGACTTGGTCCAACGTATTCAAGACCTTTCACATAAAACTTTCTAGAAGCTAGGGCAGTGCTCCTTACCTTAAAGAAAGTCTCCCCGCGTCACTTGATCCACATAAGGTTGGTGATGGACAGCGAGGTAGTTGTGAGATACTCGAATCGACAAGGATCGAGGTCACCACCTCTCAACCAGGTGATGTTGGCCATCTTCCGATTGGCGGAAAAGAAGAAATGGTACCTGTCGGCAGTTCACCTTCAAGGAGTCCGCAATGTGACAGCGGACGCTCTATCCAGGTTCACACCGATAGAGTCGGAATGGTCCTTAGACGCAGGATCATTCTCCTTCATTCTGAATCAGTCCCAGAACTGCAGATAGACCTCTTTGCGACGAAAGACAACAAGAAGTTGCCCCTGTACGTGCCCCGTACGAGGACCCCTTAGCGGAAGCAGTGGACGCGATGTCCCTCGACTGGAACAGATGGTCCAAGATTTATCTGTTCCCTCTTCACAACCTTCTGTTGAGGGTCCTCAACAAACTGAGATCCTTCAAGGGGTAGCGGCAATAGTGGCCCACAAGTGGCCGAACAGCGTGTGGTTCCTCCTGGCATTGGAACTGTAGCTGAAGTTTGTACCGCTACCAGATCCAGTTCTGACCCAGCGAGTCCAGAAGTCAACTGTCTGCGCTTCATTACAGAAAACCCAGACCCTGCAGCTCATGATTTTCTCTCCCTAGCGGTGAGAAAGCGTTTCGGGATTTCGAAAGCCAGCATAGACTTCCTTGAGGAATATAAATGCAAATCTACTAGAAGGCAATATGAGTCATCTTGGAGAAAATGGGTGGCCTTTTGTCAAGGCGAAGAATCCGCAGGAGATCTTGACAGATTTCTGCTTATCTTTCTTCTCCACCTCCATGGTCAAGGATTGGCAGCTAACAGGATTTCAGCGTGTAAGTCTGCTTTGACAAGACCCATTCTATATGCCTTCCAGGTCGACCTAGGTAACGAGATCTTTAATAAAGTCCCGAAAGCCTGTGCTAGGCTCAGACCTTCAGCACCTCCAAAGCCCATTTCATGGTCTTTAGACAAGTTCTTCATTTCGCTTCTCTGATGAGCAATGAAGAGTGTGCATTAAAGGATTTGACACAAAAAGTTATTTTCCTATTTTGCACTCGCGTCCGGGGCCAGGGTTAGTGAGATTGTAGCCTCTCGAGAGAGGCAGGTCGTGTTCAGTTCCTGGTTGGGGGAGAACTGAACCTGTTTCCGGATCCTACGTTTCTCGCCAAGAATGAGTTACCCACCAACAGGTGGGGTCCCTGGAGAATCTGCCCTCTGAAAGAAGATGCATCTATATGTCCAGTAGAATGCCTAAAGGTCTATCTTCATAGAACTTCAGACTTCAAGGGTGGTCAACTATTCAGGGGAGAAACATCAGGCTCAAATTTATCTCTGAATCAACTCAGAGCGAAAATCACATATTTTATTCCCAGAGCGGATCCTGACAATACACTCGCAGGTCACGATCCGAGGAAAGTTGCCTCATCCTTAAATTTCTTTAATTGTATGGATTTTGAATATCTCCATTCATACACTGGCTGGAAGTCTTCCAGAGTGTTCTTTCGCCACTATGCGAAGCAAGTAGAGGAACTAAAGAGATCTGTGGTAGCAGTGGGTCGCGGTGTTAACCCTACTGTTTAACTCTGCGAGGAACAGTGGTCTTAATTGGGACGATTAATTCCAGGGTGAGTGTGTAGTTACATACTGTACTACAAACTAAGTGAGGGCACTGTGTTGCCCATGTAGACTGTTCCATTTCCGAAGGTGAACCTAGCATAAGTGCAGACATGTGTGCCGAGCGTTTCTAACGCTAATGTCATTGATTTGTAATACAGACTTTTATGACTTTGATACCTCGGTATCTTAAAAGTGGCATTTAATGTTTTTCTTTCAGACAAACAAGCTCTGTTTACTATCATACTTATGCTTAAAGTTTTGGGTTATCCTCTTCTTATGTATATATATATATATATATATATATATATAATTGTGGTTAACCTGTCTATTTATTGCCTGTCAATAAACTGGTTCTTGAGAACCTTGCGTCTCCTTCACCTGTGTCAATTTATTGGTATAATTGAGCATTCATTCTATGTACCTTATCTGGGATAATTCTAATAGAATTGTTCCTTTATGCAAGCTATGTGCATTGGTTTTCCTCCTATACGGATATAAAACCTTTGTCCAATACAAGTATTGTGCGGAGAACTGGTCGATATTTCATATGACGCAGTGGTTCTTTACAAACTATGCTTTATTTAATATAAGGCGAGACCACTATATTAGCTTGCCTAGTATTCATACATAGGTATATGTACTCTTCGAGACTTTTCCAGAGTCTAGTAGGACTCTTCCCTGTAAGGGGCAGGAAGCTCTAACATGGTTTATAGTTAGTTGAAAAGATGTATAACGGTAACATCTTAGGTCTCTAGGTCTAGTCGACCGGGAAAAATTACATCCGGGGAGTACGGCACGTTCTGAGAATCCACAGATACAGTAATGCTCTGGTACACTTCCATCAGGACGACATGGTTTGAGCCCAAAAAACGGATTTTGAGCGAAGCGAAAAATCTATTTTTGGGTGAGATGGCCATGTCGTCCTGATGGACCCGCCCTTGCCTTTCTAAGAAAGGGCTGTAGGACCCCTCCCTACATACAGTATCTGTAGCACCTCGTGTAAGCTACAAGGAATACAGATGGCGCCAGGATTGGCGCCAGGCACGCATACGAATCGGAGGATAGGGAAGCCTTGGGAGCGGCTCCCCTTTTTCTTTCCCGAATTCGTTTCTTGCTAATCCCTCCTACGAGACGAAATCTCTGTCCAGGATGCAGATTGCCATGTGGCGTGTCAAGAATACGTCCTCTGATATGTCGCGATATCCCTTTCACGAGGGATACTCGCTCCAGGAGTTAGAATTCTGGTACCTTAAGGTAAATTCTCTGGGAATATCGCCATAGTTGTAATATACCCTAGGAAGCTACCCTATAGGAACTTCAACCCTATAGGAACTTCCATCAGGACGACATGGCCATCTCACCCAAAAATAGATTTTTCGCTTCGCTCAAAATCCGTTATATATATATATATATATATATATACATATATTTATTTATTTATTTATCTATCTATATATCTATCTATGTTTCTATCTATCCATCTATATATAATATATATATATATATATATATATATGTATGTATGTATGTATATATATCTATATATATATATATATATATAGCTAGATAGATACATAGATAGATAGATATATAGATAGATTGATAGATATTTATATCTAAAGTTATGTTTACTTTAGATATATGTACATTGTATTACAAAATTTGTGAAAACGGCTTATTTTTCTTATATGTTAATATAAAAATAAAATCATTCATTTCATTATACATATTAATATAATTGTAATGCGAAAATATCACTGTGCTTTAGAGTTCTAGATTCTACTTCGGCACCAACTGTTTGACTCGCGTGAACTATAAAGTACAAGACGATTCGATAATGGGTCTGGCCCTTGTCGTCATGTTGCGTAATGCTTCTTGTCTGTCAGGAACATTGGGGGGATGTTGGTTCCTCGTAAATAAAGGACAGGTCTCGTGCGAGAGGAAGACTTAACTAAACACTACTTTTGAGTGGAGACATTTCAGCTACATCCAATGTGACCTGAAATTTATTATTGAACTTTCAACTATTTAATATCTTGAAGACAAAGAATTTTGGACTCGACTATTTTCATCATAATTTTTGTTCTTGCATTTCGATTATATATCTAAAACTACGTAACATCATTTGTCTATCGCTGCATAGAAGTTTAAAAACTCAACTCAACCTACTTCTTTTCAAGATTAAAAATCTAATTATCATTTGGTGTTCCGTGAGTATTCTGTGGATCTTGTGCAATGCTGTAAATATTTATATCAAATCCTAAATATCGATATATTTTGCGTTTGCTGGCTATCATTATAATTTTCTGTTTATGTTTTTGTATTGTTTCTTAAACTGCATGAGTTTATTTGGCATAATCTACATCTCGTAAAATAGTTGCACGTAACAGAATTGGGGGTCTATATCCAGGATCTGAATTTTTATCCTGTTTGCAATTCAAATATTGCTTATAAAGTAAACCTTTGTTAATTGTATATAACAGCCAGGAAACATGTTATAATTTAATGCATCTGAGTTTTATGACAAAGTTTTGAAGATCCACAAATTGAGAAAGTTAAGTGATCTTAAGAAATCGAGCTTAATCAGTTTAGGCAAACATCTTGAGCTTAATGTTAAAAATTCAATGAAGAAAGAGGACATTAAAGATTGCTTACTTTAATATTTGGTGGAAAATGATGTGTTACCCCAGGATGTGTTAGATAAGATGGATATGGAATCAGTGTGTTTGATATACCAGTTGTAGAGCCTGAAAGACTTAGAATAGAAGCTCGTTTAAGAGAGAAAGAGTTCGAATCTCAGGCAAGAGAAAAAGTTAAAAGCTCAGGCTGAGCATGAGAGAAGGGGAAGCAGAGTAAAGACGTGAACAAAAACAAGCCAAGGAGAGAGCTAATGATAGGGAAGCTCGGATAAATCATGATGAGATTAATGTTAAAAAAGAAAGAAAAAATTGAAAAGATTAAGCAGGTTAGTTCTAGTAATACTGATAAATCTGGTTCAGATATTTTTGGTAAAGATAGAGTTGAGCTTCCTTTTCTGTTATTATTATTATTATTATTATTATTATTATTATTATTATTATTATTATTATTATTATTATTAT
>NC_090733.1:12534567-12544567 GCF_036898095.1 Palaemon carinicauda | reverse complement strand
TATAAACAGATAAAAAAACACATGTCTAAGTGCCCAGATCTCGATCCCGTGTTAACTCAAGTTTTTGCAAAGAATGAAGCAAAGCCACAAACAGTGAATGTAGTTAATAATAGTCAAGTAGCGGGAATGATGTGTTATAATTGCAAACGTCAAGGTCACTTAAGCGCGGACTGCAGAACAAAATTCTGCTCAATTCATAATAGTTCGACTCATTCATACAATCAGTGTTACTCGCGTAAGACACAACAGAATCCCAGAAATACACAGTCAATTCCACAGTCAGTTCCATATGGAAACAAAAAGAAAAATCCTCATTTTAACAATAAGAAGAAACAACCAAATGTCAATGCAGTTCAGAGTCCAAAGCAAACAAACACTTCTTCGAATATCGCTGAGCCCGGGTCGTCAAACCAGACCTCGCAAGGTCAGACTAATTTTCAGAATGTGCAGAGCAAAGCAAATACCACATAGTTAACTCCAGAGGGGAAGAGAGTGATGCTGGGTCAAGGTCATTCATGTCAACATCAATAGTATTGAATAATCAATTTAATGCTTTATCAGATAATTGTGAGGCAATAGATTTTCCTATGAAACACACGGCCGAATTAAGTAAAACAGTGCATGCTCCCATAGATTTGCAACGAATTCATACAACAATAAGCCAAAATGAGTTACGACCAACCTTATATGCTGTAAATTTAGAACACAAATCCTTTACGTTATTTTTTTACTCTGGTAGTCCACGTAATATCATGAATTTGAAGACACATCATTTGTTGTTTTCGAACTTTCCGATTGAAAAATCTGGAGTTAGACTCTCGGGTATAGGAAATAATGAATTAAATGTCATAGGCATAACTCATGTTCAATTCAAAGTCGGTAATCGCACGTTTGCCGATACATTTGTTGTTGTACAAAACATTGATATGTATCCAGCTGTAATTATAGGATACCCATCTATGGGAAATCAAAACATTATCTTAGCCCCTGCCAAGCACGGCGTGTATATCAAAGGGAAATTCTATAAGTCTTCTAATACCTTAAAATCAGTTTTGGATAAAAAGGAGACGACAAATGTAACCGTAACGTACGTTGAAGAACCAATAACTTTTCTCACTAATAAAGAAATAATATACGCGACCCAGCAGAATTCTCGTTCACCCGTAATATCATCTTGCACGCAATCTATCAAGCCAAACGTACCTTCGAATTTATTAGTGCAAATAAAGAAAACATTACCGGGATCTGAAATATTAATCCTTTCCGACACTTTGAAAACTAACGGATTGTCTGTCACACAAGCTATCTATACAGTAGGCTCACATCAACAATGTAATATTGAAGTCTGTAATCATTTAAATAACACTTTAGTAATTCACAAAAATCAACATATCTTGGATGTAGAAGTTTATAAACATCGTATTCTTACCGTTGCTGAAATCAATCACTCTCAATCAGTTGCGGATGAATCCCTTTTGCGATCTATTAAAAATAAAATCAATAAAGACATTCAAGAAAAAGAAATTCAGCAGAAAATTTTTGGACTTTTAACTAAATATCATGATGTTTTTTCCACTACGGATGAATCCTTAGGAAAAACAGATGTGATCGAGCATCAAATAAGGTTAAAGGACAAGCAGAAAATTATCTATGTACCCTCGTACAGACTCCCTATGAAATTCCTGAATGAAATAAATGATGAAGTAGGTAAAATGCTAGAAGAAGGAGTCATTAGGAAATCAAACAGCCCTTACAATTTTCCTTTAATAGTTGTACCGAAAAAAGATCGAACATGGCGTATCTGCGTCGACTTCCGTCGTCTAAACGAGGAGACGATCCCTGATCAATTCCCAGTGCCATGTACTGACGATATTTTGTCTTTGTTAGGTCAGAATAGATATTTTACCAGTTTGGACTTACTTAAAGGCTTTCACCAGATAACATTAGAAGAAGATAGTATCCCATACACAGCCTTCAGCACAGCCAGGGGACATTATGAATTTTTACGGATGCCTTTTGGTTTACGTTGTGCTCCTATAACATTTACAAGAATGATTAACATAGTGTTTGGAGACTTGTTAGGGGATATATTGCATGCCTATATGGATGATCTTGTAATCTTTTCCAACACCTTAGAAGAACATCTACGTAAGTTAGAACTAGTACTACAGAGATTAAGACAACATAACTTAAGGGTAAAGATTAGTAAGTGTGAATTTTTCAAAACAGAATTAATATATTTGGGTTTCATGGTGTCAAACCAAGGTCTTAAAGTAGTCCATGATAAGGTGTCGGCTATATGTAATTTTCCCATACCTACTAATGTCAAGGGAATACAGCAATTTCTGGGTTGTAGTGGATATTACAGGCGTTTTATACGCAACTATTCAATAATAGCCGCTCCTTTAACTGATCTTACGAAGAAGGGCGTAGATTTCATATGGTCTGAGCATCAGCAACAGGCGTTTAATACCTTGAAAGATGAACTGGGTAGTTCTCCTATCTTAAAATTTCCTGACTTCGGTAAGGAATTCTTCATTGCAACAGACGCCTCAGACTTACGAGTAGGAGGGGTATTGCTTCAGCAATATGATAAACAATATTTCCCGATAGCTTTCTATTCTAGAAAATTGAGAACTTCCGAAAGTAAGTATGTAGTAATAGACAAGGAAGGGCTAGCTATTGTTAATTCACTAGTGCATTTTAAGTTCATAATTTACGGTTATCCCGGTAAGGTTCTTACTGACCATAAACCACTAACCGAGTTCTTTAAAGGCTTCAACCACAGCCCTAAACGAACTCGGTGGCATTTGATCATTCAAGATTTTGGCGCAAGAATCGGGTATTTACCTGGGAAAGCAAATATCATTGCGGATGCATTATCACGCAACCCCGTGTCATCTTGTATGGAGCCTTTAGCTTAATTAATAGATATATCAACATCCATGCCTATTGTTAAAACGATATCTGAACAAGAAGATGTAGGCTGGAGCGCTGAATTATTACAGACTGAGCAAAGAAAAGATCAGAAAATAGAAAAAATTATAAATGCTTTGAAAGGCAATCATCAGGAAAAGGGATATATAAAGTATAAGCAGCAGAATTATATAATCAAAGATGATATTCTGTGTAGGACTGTGACAAGGAAAACCCGCAATACACCACATGTAACTAACGACCAGGTAGTAGTACCAATCTCACTTTTTTCCACTGTCCTGAATTGGTTGTATTCAAATCCATTACATGGACACCCGGGGTTCTCATTAATGTCACAGAAAGCCAAATCATTGTTTCATTGGCATACGATGCTTATAGATATAAAAAGACACATAGCTAATTGTCGCACATGTCAGGAAAACAAAGGGTATACGAAAACACCTGTCAGCCTAGGGGCTTATCCCATGCCCAACCAACCCTTTGAAAGAATACATTTAGATTTGTTAACAGGATTCTACGAGTCAGACAGAGGAAATAAGCACATCTTAGTAATTATAGATGCTTTAACTCGATATACAGAACTAATAGCGCTTAAAACTAAAACTGCGATTGAATGCACTAGGAAGTTTTACGAGTGTTACATTTGTAAACATGGAATTCCACACATGATAATCTCAGACTCGGGTGGTGAATTTAATAATCACTTTCTTACCTCATTGTGTGAATTCCTTAGCATAAAGAAAATAAATACCATGATATATCACCCAGAGTCGAATGGGCTAGTGGAAAGAGCAAATAGAAAAGTTTTAAATATATTACGAGTAACACTAGGGGGATCAGAATCCAACTGGGATATTGCAATACCGGCAGCACTGAGTACTCTGAATCATTCATATAAAATATCAATTAAAATGTCACCGCATGAAGCACTGTATGGTACCCCAGTTAGAACGCCTTTCCATGTATTAACGCCTACAACTAATCTATCAAATCCTTTAAAAGAATGTATAAATGCAAGCAAAAGTCGATATGATATCTTTCGAAAGAATTTAGAAGATCACAAATCATAATGAAAAGGAATCATGATAAAATAGCGAAGCCAACTAAAACATATACCGTGGGTGATAACGTGTATATACAAATCAATGTGCGTAAAGGACTCAATTATAAACTAACACCTAAGTTTGAAGGCCCATTTAACATTTTGGAAACATTAACGGCCAATAGGTTTAGAGTTCAAAACGTATCCCAACCTACGGATGAGAGAATAGTACCATTGGCTCACATAAAAATAAAAAAAAAAAAAAAAAAAAGAGGGAAAGAAGTGAGGGAAAATTGTTTTGTTTTATGTGATTAAAAGTTTTCTTCTTAATACAGGAGTAATTACATATATTTTTCTCGTTGCAGGTTTCCAAGATGAATTTTTTGTTGTTGGGAGTGATATTGTTCGCTCAGACATTTTTCTCGTGTGGGATGAGCTCTAAAACTAAAAGTATGGATTTTAAATATGGCACTATAGTTGAAAGACAAGAAGACGTTTTTATTACATCGAGTAACGTAGTTGTAAAAGTGAATATGCAAGCAATTTTTCTTCCAGAGAATGATGTCACTAGCTTAAAAACCGCCATTTCAAGTTTTTCTGTCTCATTGGATGAGTTGCATAGAAGACATTTTCATTTGACTACAGAGAGTTTGCTTGGATCGACATTAAAAGTTGCAGAGATGCTATCTGATGACTTAAAAAATAAGACTTACGAGACAGGATCTTTGGCTTATGACCTTTTGATGTGGACTGTAGGACACGAACATAAGGAAAGACGAAATCCGTTTATTTATGCTGCATTAAACATCTTTGGGTCTATTGCAAGTTTAGGTTTAGGAATTTCCAATCGTCTTAAGATTAGTAATCAAAATAAAAAAATTGAGTTCTTGACTCATGAAGATGAATTGATTATGTCAGAACTAAGGAATCAGTTAGATTCGATCAATCAAATTATGGATTTAGTAAATGAACATTCAAATAATATCATTCAGATTATGGAAGTACAGGATTTGTTGACAACGTTAACGTATTATGATTCAAAGATAGATCACATACATAACAGAATTGCACATTTCATTGAGAAATCCAAGGATTATGTAGAAGCTATCACGTTAGCAACTAAAGGTGTACTGTCGCCCCATTTGTTGCCTATAAGTTACTTAAAGTTAATTCTGGAGAACGGAAGGGATAAACTAGGCTATGTTCCTTTGTTAGGCGAACGTAGGTTAGAATTTTATTACAGCCTAATTACAGTAAGCGTTGATAATAACAAGGTTAGGATTACGATTCCCTTTGATTCTTCTGATACCTGGTAATCTTACAGGATATCACCATTTCAGACTTTCATGACGAATCACTCAAATCCAGTAATATCCAGTTTGACAGGACACGTATTGATTTCCCCAGACAAGGAAACATATACGGTCATTAAAGACTTAAATCAATTAACTCACTGTTCAGACGCAATGGATAGAAAAATATGTACAGCTGACTCATTTGAATTCCATAAAAACTTAATGGATTCATGCGAGTTAGGTATAGTGCTAGACGGTGCTCTCTCCCATACAAGTGAAAATTGTCTGGATAAGCTTTATACCTTTGACAATAATGAGTTCAATGGCAGACTGAACAATGGCTCGTGAATACGATACGACAAGGACGGCTCCAATGTATCATGCCCTGACGGATCTACGTCATTCGCCCACATCTTTGTTGCAGCAGATGGTTGCATCAGGACTTCCCCTAATTCCATGGTGACTGGACTAAGGACACTCATCAGAGAACGAGCCTACTTCGCGAACTTCACGTGGACGTCTACAATGCCAGCACTACCTCTCCCGTACAATACACAGGTTGCCAAGCGGTTGATGAAATTGACCGAGATGGACCACCTGTCACCGACTTATAAGGAAATTCTTCACCCCATACTACTAGCAGGATTAAGTATTACGGTGATGATATTTATCGCCGTGAACATCCTTGTTTGGCGTAGGTTACGGTACAGTTGGAAGCTAAAACAGAACGTTTCGCCATGTCCAGACAAAATTCCTTATTTAATTCAGTTTAAAGCCGTTTGAAGTGGCCACCTCATTCGCTAAAGGATTAAATTGCTCTGGAAAGTGTGTTTGTACGAAAAGCTGTTAGTACGCTAGTAATATGTAATTGAAGAAATTATCTACATTGCATTGTTGTGGAGCATTTATTTTTGGTTTATTTTTATTTCTATTTTATTTTGCCAAATCCAGAGAGAGAGAGAGAGAGAGAGAGAGAGAGAGAGAGAGAGAGAGAGAGAGAGAGAGAGAGAATTTCATTTGCTTTAGTTTTGCTAAATCGCGCGAGAGTGTGTGTGTGTGTTTGTGTGTGTGTATGTGTGTTTGTGTGTTTGTGTGTCCGTGGTGCACGCCGAAGAACAAGTGGTAGTTAGCGAATGATTGTTTATAGTGGGAAAGACTGTTGGTACAAATGAGATTGTTTGTTTATGTTTTTAGTTAGGTTACGACAGTGGTGAATGTTTCGGAGCGAATGCTTTTCTATTTGACTGCAGCTTAAGGCAGTTGTGTGAACGCTGGATTATATATATTTTTCTTACCAGCGTTGGAAGTGTTTTTTGATTTTCTAAATAAGTACAGTTTTTTTTATCTTTGCTTGTAGTGATTGTGAATGATAGGAACAATTTATTATTTATCTTTGATTATAGTGCGATAGTTCAGTTAGTTAGGAGTGTTCATAAGTGTTTTTCTTTTTTATATTGGCAGGCTGTGATTCCTCTTTTGGAGAGACTCAAGTTTTGAAAGTGGATTATTGTTGATGACCAGGCCTGTAATAAAGGATTGCATTTAGACTTCGCTATTCGATTGCTCAACTGTTGATGACCTGGCCTGTATACGATTTTTTTTTGGACTGTTTTTTGGATTTCTGAACGGATGATGACTTGGCCTTTGAATTAAGATTGCTGATGATGACGATGATGAATATGATGATGATGATAACAATGACCCCAATCAGGGAAGTACTGTTTGCAAATTGCCACTCAGTGGAATAGTTGATCACAAAGCGGTGATAGTGGTAGTTTGCCATAAAAGACAGTTTGGCTTGTGTTGAGGACAGTGTCGGTGTCTTATAATATATACATATTGGTTGTGGTCTATTTAATTTTAAGTTTGTTAGGGTTTTTTATATAAATGGTGTTTTGGTTTTTGCATATTTAATATTAAGTTTGTTCAGTTTTAAGTATTATGAATGTGGATGCTTTTGGTATTAATTATTTTAGTTTGTAAGGTAATATAGCTTTAAGGTTATGTTTTGTTTCAATTTTCCTTCTGTCCAAGAGTCCGGTTGATAAAGTAAGGGGAAAGTTTGTGTTGTGGGACAAATGTCAGTTAGAGTGATTCAAGGGTGTGGGGGTTGTTTTGCAACATCCCGCCACATTATTTTGGCACCCGAACAGGGACTGCAGAGGTGGGATAGGAAGCCGGACTGTTGGACGAAGGACGGAATTAGGATTAAGGTTGCAGAAAAATGGAAGGTAAATAGAAGGCTTTGGAAGAGGAATTGCGGCATTATAAAGAACGGGAGCAGATGTTGATAGTTGAGAAAGAGAGGTTGCTAGTAGAGAATGAGAGGTTGAACTGGGAGAATGAGGCGATGCAGAAGGAACTTAGGGAGTTGAAGGGAACTGTAGAGAAAGTGGAAGAATGTGTTAAGATGAGGATGAAAGAGAATGAGGAACGAACGGAGAAACGATTGGAAGCTATGATGGGGCAAGTCATGGGGATGATGAAAACTTTAATGGGTGAAGGAGCAGTCGGAGGAGTGTCCTCAGCTTCGGGTAATGGGTTGATAGTGGATGAGAAGGCTAAGGTTAGTGATAATGGGAAAGGAAGAGATAGTGATAGTAAAAGTAATAGTGATAGTGAGATTATAGATAAGGGAATAAGGCATAGAAAGGATGAACAGAAATGTGATAGGAATCATGAGAAGAAAGGTAAACGTGATGTGAAGAAAGAGAAGAAAAAGTATTAGGCTGATAGCAAGGACGATCGTGAATGGGTGAAAGTGACGAGTAAGAAAAGGGCTAGGAAGAGTATGATCAAGGATAGGAGTATGACTGTGGAATTAGATTCCTTATATTCTAGCGAGGAAGTAGGAAACAAGAAGGAAGGTAGCAGTGATGATAACAGTGAGAATGAACGTGATGTGTGTAAGACTGTATTTATGAGAGAGCTACCTCGGTGTGAAAGGTTCAATGAGCATAGTAGTAGGGATGTATATGAAATTTTCAAGGAGTATGAGAGGTATTGTCAGGATAAGTATGGTGATAGTAAAAGAGTTTGGGCTAGGGAGTTAGGAGAATATTTGACTGGGTATTTGTTGACGATGTATGGAGTGATAATGAGTGTAGGTGACGTTGATTATGAAAGTGTGAAAAAGAGAATAATTGAGCAGGTAAAACGTATGAAAGGGAGTGTTAAGTATAAGCGTAAAAATGATTTTGATGAAGCACGGATGAATGCAGGAGAAGCAATATCGATGTATTTATGTAGGTTGGAAACTTTAGCTAGGAAGAAGTATGGGGATGAAGGTATAAATGAGAATAAGGAGTTAATGAAGAAGTTTTTGGCTACTGTACCCGAGAATGTTGCTGAGTTTGTTAATTTGAAACGGAAGGAGAAAATGAGGTGGACGAAAGAAAGATTGACATGGGGTGATATTTTAGAGATAGTTGAGGATTACGAGTTGGATAGGTGTATGAAAGAAAGTAAATCTGTGAGTGTAAGAACTGGAATGGAGGAAAGTGTGCCAGAATTTGTTAGTTTTAGAGATGCTGTTATGAGAGGACCGATGAGGGTAGCTGATAGTGTAGTAGATAGGAGTGTTAGGGGGAGGGATGTGGGAATACCTGTAAGGACAAATGAAGGGTTTAGGCAAGGGAATCAGGTTTGGAGGGATAGGAGTGTTAGTGCGCATCGAGGTATGTCAGATAGTCGTGTCCGTAATGAAAAGTGTTATAGGTGTGGAAAGGAAGGTCATAAGAAGAATGAATGTAGATGGGCTTTAGGTGCTTGTTTTGGATGTGGTGAGGTAGGGCATAGAATTAGCGAGTGCAATAAAGAGAAAGGGGTAAAATGTTATCGGTGTGGTATGACTGGGCACGTAGCGAGTGGATGTCGTAGTAATCGTATGAATGTGACTTGTGGTAATTGTGGTAAGGATGGTCATTATGCTAGAATGTGCAAGGAGCCGCTGGGTAAGTGTACTGAATGTGGTGCAGATGGGCATGTAGCTAGGGTATGTAGGAAGAAGGGAGTAAGTCAGCCAGGATGTTCGGGAAACTAGAGTGTAAGAGGGTTCAGCTGGGTGAGTCCTCCTATGTGTGTGGAAGGAATAGGATCAATGTTTGTGAGAATGGGATGAGTAATTGGTTGGAAATGAGCAAGTATGAACCTAGTATGCATGAGAAATTAGGGCTGGAAAATAAACAATTAGTGTTAGTTGAATATAGAAAAAGAGGCGTTTGAAAGTTTTAAGTGAGGAGAAAGTGCAAGGGAAATTTATAGGTATAGGTAAAGATACGAATAAGTATGACAAGGGTGTAATTGTACAGGTGAGTGTGGAGGATAAATGTATTAATACAGATGAAACGTGGCTGAGTATGAATGATACTTATAGTGTGTGTGGCTTTTCGTTAGATGATGTAAAAGAAAAAATTAATAACGCAAGAATGAGAGACAGGAGAATGATAAGTAGCATGAATAAATCTTTTGCTAAATTTGAGAATGTTTTTAATGAAATGGATGAACTGTTTACAGAAATGAGTGTAATTATAGGGCCAAACGAGAACGTGGTAGATGGGATTGTACATGATATATTAGGTGATAGGGATTTAGATAAGAATAGTGTTAATTTAGCGAATGATTGTGATAAGGAAGAAGTGAATGAGAGAGTATATGGAGGCCCAGTTACTCAGAGTAGAGGTCCCGTTTCCGACAGCGACTGGGTAATGAAAAATATATTGTAAGT
>NC_090733.1:12522067-12527067 GCF_036898095.1 Palaemon carinicauda | reverse complement strand
AAGCTTATAGTATAGTCTCGGGGCCACATATTTAAAGGCTCTGGAGTCTAAAGTAGACATAAATCTATCTTCCAACAGCTTGAAGCCATCTGTAACTATTCTCGTGTCGACACGATTTGTTGGCTGCGCAATATGTAGCAATTTTCTTAAGTATTTTGGATGCCCGGTTCTGATAAGTTGGTGCGTTATTTTACATATTTTCAATTCAATTCTCGTTTTAATCGGAAGCCAGTGTAAATTGATTAGTATTAGGGTGATCCTTCCTGTAGGTGGGACACCTTTTATCAGTCTTGCCCCTCTGCTTTTTATGTTTTGTAATTTCTTAAGTTTCACTTTTGGTAAATTGTAGTAGATAGAGTTGTAGTAGTCAATCCTGGTAATAACACAGTTTATCACAAGTTTCTTTACAGAATTTTCGTCCAGGTACTTTTTAATAAACACAATATTTCTTAGATAATAACCAACACTTTTTATTACATTATTTATTTGGGCATTCAGAGACAGGTTATAGTCAAGAAATACACCGTCATTATTTATGTTCATTCGGATATCCCCCAAGTTTTTCACCATGTTACTCTTGACCACTACCATGAATTCAGTTTTGTTCTCATTTAGTTTTAGTTCCTTAAATGTCATCCATTCACTAACACTATCAAGGATTCGGTTTAGAGTTTCAGTAGTGTCATGTATATCATTTATGGAGAAGTAAAATTGTGTGTCATCTGCAAATAGTTTAAACTTCACGCCATGCCTTTGTTGTATTTTCGATAGACCAATAGTATAGATGCAGAATAAGATTGGGCCAAGTACACTTGCCGGGGGTACCCCTCTGTATAAGGGTTCATATGATGAATAGGATTTTCCAATTTGTACACAGTAATTTCTATCAACTAAGTAGTCTTTTAGGTGTTCGAAAGCTTGATTTTCAACGCCGATGGACCTTAGATCATTTAGTAGCAGTTCATGCACAACTGTATCAAAATCAGTACTGAGATCGAGCAGTATTTACATACCACATTTATTTTCATCCATCATTTCTAGCATATCATTTACAACAGAGCAGATGGCTGTCTCCGTAACGTATAGTTTTCTCTAAGCAGATTGGCTGTCAGGTAAAGCTTCTATTACTTCGAAGTGTCTAAATAGTTGTTCAAGAATTGCATATTCAACCACTTTTGAGACTAAGGATAGATTTGAAATAGGTCTATATGAGCTTAATTCCTGGTAGTCCAGTGCATTTTTCAGAACTGGTTGACTATAGCCATTTCCTCAGATTTAGGAAACTTACATCCATCAATACTTGCATTTGCTACTCTCATTATTATTTCGGCTAAACTAGAAAAGTATTTCTCTCCAATTACTTCAGATATTGGCATAGGATCGATCGCGCAGTTTGTTTTCTTTTCTCTCTTGATAATTTTGGTGATGTCATCGTCTGTGTGCCCGGTGTATCATTAATCTGAACTTGAGTATTTACAAATAACCTTGTTATGTTTTAAATTTTGTTTTTAAAGAATACTAGAAAATTATTTGCTAGTTCCTGGTCACTGTTTCCATAGGGGTGGCTTCTTTTCTTTTACATTTCCCATTATACCATTCAGGACACGATATAACTTAATTATGTCTGTTGCTGCTTCGAGGATCTTTCTCTTATATTGTTCACTTTTTTTCCTTCTTAATAGGTACTTATATTGACACGCAGCAGTTTTGTATTCTACCCAAGTACTTTCAGTTTTTAACCTATTCCACTTTCTTTCTTTACGTCTTTATTCCCTCTTTTTTTACCAAAGTCTCTCCATCAAGGAGATTGGTCTTTTACGGTAATAGTGTTTTCCATCGGTGGGCACATGGTATCATATTCACTTTTACTCACTTTATTATAAGTGGTCATAAAACAGTTAAAACACTTAGCTCCTAACAGATGTTGGTCATCATGACCACAGGGAATGTTGATAGCATCATTTATTTTCTTTGTAACTTCTTCAATAAATACGGTAGGAGAAAATTTTGATTTACGTCTAAAGTTTATTTTCTTTACTAATGCATGTTTCTGTTAAGGTAGACTAAACGTAATAAGTTTGTGTACTGGGTAGATAGTACATTTCTCTTCGACTTTTATATCAGATACAATATCATTCATGTCATCACTTATAACTAAGTCTTGCGTATGCCCAGTTAAAGTAGTTGTTCAGTCGATATGGTTCTAGTAACTCACTAAATGCCAAAGCGTCAGGATTTGATGCCTCATCCATCCAAAAATTAAAGTCTCCACAGATAACTAATTGGTTTTTTTTCCATGATAATCATCTCAATGAGAGCACCGAATTCTTCGAAAAAGATATAGAGTTTGTTCTAGGAGGTTTGTAGATTATTACAGAGGATATTCTTCCGGTTTTTTTTTTACCGTACATTTTATTTCTATATATTCAAAGCTTGTTACACTAATTCTTTTCAACGTTTTGAGGTTTGAGTAACTTTTATGAATAAAGAGTCCGACACCCCCACCAGACCTACCTTCTCGCGTTATGTGAAAGAAAGCATGTGTGGGGGGGGGGGGAGTAATTTAGCCAAGTTTCAGATAATGTTAGTATATCTATATATTTCTTGTTTATCAATTCTCGAATTTGAACAGTCTTATTACCTACAGATTGTATTTTTACATAGCCACAGTTCATGACATCCCTAGTAACCATGATCAGTATTTTCCGCTAGTCTTTTCAATTCCAAGTCAAAAGCATTACAGTCTCTAGAATTTACTGTATGGTCACTTGGTCTGTTCAACTTTGTGCAGTTTATACACTTTGACACTTCCGAATTACACTCCCTCGTGGAGTGTCTCACTGAACATTTCCCGCAGACTTTATCTTCATTCTTAGGCTTGCAATCTTTTTCAAAATGTCCGTACCTCTGACAGTGGTAGCAGGTGATCTCGTGGTACATATGTAAGATATACATAATAAACTCATAACCCAAGGGATCATTGGAGAAGTTAGGAGTGTGTGAACGTCAAGTCATAACAGGATGCGAAAGTGAAGACCAAGGTAAATCATTGCAATGTAAAATTTTGTATGAAGAGTAAACACAACACAAGTATCTTGTGAGAAACAGTTGACTTATTTGATCTTTGCACGGAAACAGATGGGTTCCGGTTGTAATCTTGTGTAATCATATTTGTGATAAATGCTGAGATAACTCATACAACGTTATCACCTAAACTAACATTTTTGTCAGTTCTATTTTCAATTGTCATACGAAATGGTCATCCGACCAAACCATCCAAATTCCTGTGATGGATCTACTAATAAATTGTTTAAAAGTTAACTTACATAAACTTATTAAGAAGAAGTAACCTACAAGTCTAATAAATATATATCACATTGAAGAGACATGAGATAGAACACTCATGTGTGTTTATAACAGTGCCACACCAACACATATCACTTATGTTATAGATACGTATGTTATTGTAACGAAACTGTGTCCCCATTATCATGAATAGCACTCCGAATTTCAGGATCACATTTCAACACATGGTGGGTCGTCCCCCACAAAGTATTTTTCTTCAGCACCACACTTATCTTATCTTCTATATTTTGGATATGGTCCAGGCCTCTATTTTTTTTTTTAATCAAAGCATTACTACATCACCTTCATCATTGTACACATTGCATATCATTATTTTGGGTTTTAGTTTTCCGATTTTTCTCGTTTCAGTGTCAGCCACCAATGTCTAAATTCTGTTTGCCGCCTCTTCTCTGATCATATTGTTTGCAAAGTTTACAACCCCATTTCCATTCGTAGTTGACCTCGTGTTAAGTATTGGAATGTCTTTAAGTGCTTGTTCAACCTCACGTTTTCTTTCAGTAATTTCAGTTGTTGTATTAGTTGATTTAATTATCAACAGATTTTTTTCCTTAATTTTGTCAGCAAATGTTGGCTTCCCCTGTTTTGGGTCTATCAATGTTTGAAGTGTTGCTTTAATTGATTCCATATTTATGGCAAGTATGTTAACTTTTTCAGTGAGGTCGGTGATCTGGGTGGATTTTGCTGCGTCTGCGCCAAGGTCCGCAAGTTTGTTTTCAAAGTCATCTATTTCCGCATCTTGTTTGTTCAGGGCCAGATTACTCATGTTTACGTCTTCCTTTAATTTTGATATTACTAAATTGTTTTGTCTGGCATCACGTACGCAGTGAGGGTATAACCAATCTAGGTTATTCCGGTCAATATCACTGATGGCTGTCACTATAGGCAAACATCTCTTATGGTAGAGTCTTTTACAATCACATACTATCCATTTTTTTTCATTCTCCTTCCGTTTCATTACATCTGAAGCAGATATAGTTAGGAGCAGACATGGTGTACTGTTTCTTATCACTTACATTTCTCCATAAGACTAACTAATATCTTTTCAATGATATTTTAACCGAGAAACACAAAGCTGAAACATGACTCAGGGCATGAATAGCAGAGCTCGACACAACACATCAAAACTCTAGCACTGACAACCTATATGTCTAATTGACATTCTGTTTCCATTGGTGTTATATCTTGAATTCCTTTGCTTTTCATCTTCGGTTTCACGTCTAGCTGCCATTCTGCTTGTATTAATGTTCCTTCATATATTAATCTGCTCTTCGACTTCTCCTTGCCATTCTGTTTGCATTAGTCATCTTTCTTAAATTCATCAGCTTTTCGTCTGCTGCTTTACGTCTAACTACCATTCTGCTTGCATCAGTGTTCCTTCATAAATTCGTCTGCTTTTCGTCCTCTCCTTCATGTCTAACTGACATTTTGCTTGCATTGGTGTTCCTTCGTAAATTCCCCTGCTCTTCCTCTTTCGTTTCACGTTTAGCTGCCATTCTCCTTGTATTAATATCCCTTCACAAATTCATGTGCTGTTTGCCTTCTGCTTGCCATTCTGTTTGAATTAGTGTTCCCTCTTAAATTTATCTGCTCTTCGTCCACTGCTTCACGCCTAGCTGACATTTTGCTTGTATTGG
>NC_090733.1:12504567-12517067 GCF_036898095.1 Palaemon carinicauda | reverse complement strand
GACAAAAAATATGGGAAACGAGGATAATTACAGATTTTAATCTGTTTCTTTTCATCAGTTTTTAATTCACAGATAAATCTTTTTAAAGAATACTGAACACGATTATTTGAAAAATTATTCAATGATGCAATCACTGTAATTGTTGAAAGTCCCAATATATCAAGTTGAACAAAAATGATTAAATCTTCCAAGATCAAATTTTGAATACATATGAAAAGTTACAAAGTTACTTTATCCACTAAGGGTTTGGCAACGGGGAGGATCATAGAGTTCGTTAAAAGACGGTATCAGGATAAGACTACATTCTAAATACTACAAAATCCGATAAGGCCAGGATCGGTGTCTTCCGACTCGATTGAGATAATTATTTGAACTTTCGCCTTCGTTTGAATCTTTATGAGCTAGCCCTTGGGCGTGTTTGGCACCCCGGGGATCCGTCTCTGTTAGAGAGAGTGGCGGCCGTTGTATAATAGCTACAGTTGCTATGTCCGCCAGTGCGTCCTCTCCGCCTCAAAATGACTTGGCCTTACTTGGCCCTCATCGCTCTCTGCGGAGTCGCCGTGCGCCGTGAAGCCTCCGGGAATCCTCTTCGGTCCATCTTCGCTGGAGTCAACCGTGATGGTCAGGACAACGTCTTTGGGATCGACAAGTTCCTTCTCTTTCTTTTACTTGGAGCAGTTCTTTTATTTGTTGTGAGACAAGGAAAGCGACGAAAGACTGATGAAGAAGAAGAAGACTTGAAGAGAAACATTCCGGAGCTCTGTGTCACACTAAAAGAGCAAGTAAAGAATCTGCATGCGATTGCCGTTAATATGACAAAAATTCAGGAGCTGGAGCGCAAGCTGAAAGAAATAGAGGATTGTAAGAAGAAAGAAGAGGTAGGGAATATCTTAAGATTTGATAAACAGCAGTTGGAGTATCTGTGTAAAGTGACTGAAGAAAAGATTGAGATGGAAAAACACATCCAGGCACAAGCCGAGACAATCAAAGAGATTTGACTCAGCAATATGACAGATCATCAAAAAAACCAACTAACTGGATCAACTCTTGGGTAATGATGACTCAGCATCTCAGTGCATCGAGGTCACAAAGCAATGTCTATATTCATAGTCATAGTCTATAAATAATTTACAGTACATACTGGTTTGTCACACGAAGTTTATTGTTTTTTTTTTTAGCTGGATAATTACATGGATATGGCGAATTCTTGAATTTCCGTTTCTAAAGCCTGCTTGCTTTCTGTTGTTTGATTAAAGTTTATCTGTCATTCTATTCGGCCTAATATGATTTTTGTAAATATTTTGTATATTAGGAGGAGTAAATTTATCGGGAGTTATTTTTCAGTCTTTTGTGTCTCCCTTTTTGTGAATATTATGGTAAAGTTTTTCAAAGCTGTTAGTGTAGAGATGTGTTACTTACATTTTGTGTAAATTTTAACGAGTTTTCCTGGTGTGAAATCTCCCAATCTATTATTGATATATATATATATATATATATATATATATATATATATATATATATATATATATATATGTATATATATATATATATATATATATATATATATATATATATATATATATATATATATATATATATATATATATATATATATATATATATATATATATATCTATATCTATATATATATATATATATATATATATATATATATCATATATATATATATATATATATATATATATATATATATATACTATATATATATATATATATATATATATATATATATATATATATATATATATCTATATCTATATCTATATATATATATATATATATATATATATATATATACATATATATTCAATAATTGATTGAGGAGATTTCACACTAGAAAAATAGGAAACTCGCTAAAATTTACACAAAATGTCAGTACCAAATCTCTATACCTACTTCTTTGCGGAACTTTATCATTTATCTTCATAAAAAGGAGCCCACAAAAGAATTAAATAATACTGACCAATAAATTTACTCCTATTATTATATGAAATATTTTCAAGATCATGTAAAGACGAATAGTAAGAAAAATAAACTTTAATCAACCAAGAGAGGGTAGGTAGGTCTATAAGCTGACATTCAATTTAAAAAGTAGTTGCATAGGGAGACCCCATCTATAACAAATTATTCACTGCATACCTTGAATACGCTGGGGACTACAACTCAAGATTTGCAGTTGTGATAGTTCAATTCAATGAATTATTGGAGAGATTGCAAATATAATAAAGAATTTGAATACAGATAGCAGAAATGTGACTGAAGATGAATATTAGTAAACGATATGTAAAATTTTCTTGAAAATCCAGACAGAAAAATATAAGGATTATTTACGAACCTCTGGATATAGTTAATGAAAATGCATACTTACGTTTTCCAAATAAGAGACCGAAATTAAAAGATGGAAAGGCATGGGGCGGAGAGCTTTTGGTAAACAGGAGTAGATTATGAAGCGTAAAACCTAATTTTCTTTAAAAAGATAAATATTTGATCAGATAGTCTTACCAGTAATAATTTATGCATAAGCAAGGATAATAAAAAGATTTAAGAAGGACAGAACTGTAACCTTCCCTTCTCTCTCTGATGGTGACGTCACGCTAGCTCCAACTGGTGTTATATTGGTAAGTCGCGGCTCTATACATTGAGGTATCATTGTTATTTTCCTTTGAATAATTCTTGTTCTCGACTACTTATTACGAAACTTCCGTTGCAAGAAAGTTCTCAGAATGCATAAACAATTCCGTTGATAAAATTATATTACTTTAAACTTAATGCAGCAGTTTGAATTGTTTAGCGAGAATTGAAGGGAACGCAGATGTAGTTGTAATTTTCATTAAAGAAAATACTTCGTACACACTTGAATACAAACATAAATAACTTTCAATGATTTCATAACATTTCTTTTATTGAATGTTTTAGAATATATAGAGTATTCAAACACATCAAAATATTTAACTAATTTTTTTCTTACGTCTGCTCAATCATTTCCAATTTTTGTCCTTCCCTTCATGTTAATAGCATTATTTGAGTGCCTTAGTATAATATATATAGACATCTTTACAAAGAATTGAATAATATTTTCAAGGATCTTTACACCTAATCATTGTAACTTAGCAACAAGAGTTTTTCTCCATGATTTTCTATGTAAAATAATCATATTTGCACTCTTTCATATTTTTTTCCATAATTTTGGATATTTTGTAATAAACTTTTAGGCAATACAATGACTTATATATTTAAGACCTTCCACTTCAATTACTGAGGCAGCTGTTTTTACGTGTTATCTATCCATAATCTGCCAATTCTCTAACTTCTATGTATTTTGAATTGAATGCAAACTCATTTGTTAACATATCATAATTGTTGCTCTTTACAATTATTTTTTTTTTCACTGATTATTTTTACATCTTTTCACAAATCTTAAACTTAGAACCGCTAAGGTGATCGTAGGTGCCCTTTGTTTACCTTATGAAACGGAACAGATGCTCTAGGTAGTCTGTATTCAACTTCTGTGGCATGATGTAATCTACATTAAAAACTTTTTTGACCATATTAGAAAGAACAATAACCGACTTACTGGAAAACATTATGCCTTTTTGAAATTTTTATAGACATCTTGTACTCTGAGAATCTGTTTTTAAAGAAGTCATCAGCTTTATGAGATTTTTTAAAGTATTAATTTGAAATGAGAATCTTTATTGATCCTAAAACCATTTCTTGCTGTTATATCACCATATTTTTGTATGAATTCATCATGTTAAACCAGTAGTTTATCATTGTGATGAGATCCTAGGTAGCTTGTCAGTTATTGGACTCCAACAGACCTCCACTTCCCAAATACCTTAAAGCACTTACACAAGATGACTACGTTGCTTTTACACTCCATTAAAAGATAAATGGAGTTCGTGGATTTTATAGCCCAACAAATATTTTGTACTTGAACTACGTGTCCATTGAAGGGGATAAGATTTTATATTGACCCTATTGTACTTATTTGTAATAAAAATGGTTTTGACGCTAATGTTCGTGACTGTCATAAATTTGTTTCAATTATTGAATCCCGAATAGCTTTTAACGTTGTATGAAAACATGTAAAAAAAAAAACTCAATAAAGGATTAAACATGAGAAATAAAGATATCTGACAAAATAAAAAAAAATTCCATCATTATGCTAAGGATGGTAGTAAAATTCTTTTCTTGAAACAACCAATTCAGGAGTCTAACATGTGTTCTCGGTGGCTCAAATTTGAACAGCCAAACATTTTATTTTTTGAAAATATTCCTGAATTTGACAGGAATATGTACGGTGACTTGTAATAAACTTATATTTCTCTTGATAGCTCAGTTAGTAGTGTCATCGCAGGCATGGTTTTGGCTGAGTCGCACGAGTTCGAATCTCTGCCCACCCAAAAGTTATTACCATAAATTAATTCCACTTGATATATCTTCCTAAGGTAGAGTTCAGTATTAAATGCCATTGTAGTTGATATTTAAATTGATTAAAATCACAAGTATTAGTGGTATGTATATATATATATATATATATATATATATATATATATATATATATATATATATATATATATATATATATATGCATATATATTACCAGCTAAGCTACAACGCTAGTTGGAAGAGCAGAATATTATATGCCAAAGGACTCCAGCAAGAGTAAATAACCCAATGAGGAAAGGAAATAAAAAACTATAAGAGAAGCAATGAATGTTTAAAAATTATTTCAAAACCAGTAACAACAATGAAATACATACATATATATATATATATATATATATATATATATATATATATATATATATATATATATATATATATATAACGGATTTTGAGCGAAGCGAAAAATCTATTTTTGGGTGAGATGGCCATGTCGTCCTGATGGAAGTTCCTATAGGGTAGCTTCCTAGGGTATATTACAACTACGGCGATATTCCCAGAGAATTTACCTTAAGGTACCAGAATTCTAACTCCTGGAGCGAGTATCCCTCGTGAAAGGGATATCGCGACATATCAGAGGACGTATTCTAGACACGTCACATGGCAATCTACATCCTGGACAGAGATTTCGTCTCGTAGGAGGTGATTGGCGAGATACGAATTCGGGAAAGAAAAAGGGGAGCCGCTCCCAAGGCTTCCCTATCCCCCGATTCGTATGCGTGCCTGGCGCCAATCCTGGCGCCATCTGTATTCCTTGTAGCGTACACGAGGTGCTACAGATACTGTATGTTTGGAGGGGTCCTACAGCCCTTTCTTAGAAAGGCAAGGGCGGGTCCATCAGGACGACATGGCCATCTCACCCAAAAATAGATTTTTCGCTTCGCTCAAAATCCGTTTTTTGGGCTCAGGCCATGTCGTCCTGATGGAAGTGTACCAGAGCATTACTGTATCTGTGGGTTCCCAGAACGTGCCGTACTCCCCGGAGGTAATTTTTTCCCGGTCGACTAGACCTAGAGACCTAAGATGTTACCGTTATACATCTTTTCAACTAACTATAAACTATATTAGAGCTTCCTGCCCCCTACAGGGAAGAGTCCTACTAGACTCTGGAAAAGTCTCGAAGAGTACATATATCTATGTATGAATACCAGGCAAGCTAATATAGTGGTCTTGCCCTATATTAAGTAAAGCATAGTTTGTAAAGGACCACAGCGTCAATATGAAATATCGACCAGTTTTCCGCACAATACTTGTATTGGACAAAGGTTTTATATCCGCATAGGAGGAAAACCAATGCAACATAGCTTGCATAAAGGAACAATTCTATTAGAATTATCCCAGATAAGGTACATAGAATGAATGCTCAATTATACCAATAAATTGACACAGGTGAAGGAGACGCAAGGTTCTCAAGAACCAGATTATTGACAGGCAATAAATAGACAGGTTAACCACAATTATATATATATATATAAGAAGAGGATAACCCAAAACTTTAAGCATAAGTATGATAGTAAACAGAGCTTGTTTGTCTGAAAGAAAAAACATTAGATGCCACTTTTAAGATACCGAGGTATCAAAGTCATAAAAGCCTGTATTACAAATCAATGACATTAGCGTTAGAAACGCTCGGCACACATGTCTGCACTTATGCTAGGTTCACCTTCGGAAATGGAACAGAGTGGATGGGCAACACAGTGCCCTCACTTAGTTTGTAGTGCAGTATGTAACTACACACTCACCCTGGAATTAATCGTCCCAATTAAGACCACTGTTCCTCGCAGAGTTAAACAGTAGGGTTAACACCGCGACCCACTGCTACCACAGATCTCTTTTAGTTCCTCTACTTGCTTCGCATAGTGGCGAAAGAACACTCTGGAAGACTTCCAGCCAGTGTATGAACGGAGATGTTCAAAATCCATACAATTAAAGAAATTTAAGAATGAGGCAACTTTCCTCGGATCGTGACCTGCGGGTGTATTGTCAGGATCCGCTCTGCGAATAAAATATGTGATTTTCGCTCTGAGTTGATTCAGAGATAAATTTGAGCCTGATGTTTCTCCCCTGAATAGTTGACCACCCTTGAAGTCTGAAGTTCTATGAAGATAGACCTTTAGGCATTCTACTGGACATAGAGATGCATCTTCTTTCAGAGGGCAGATTCTCCAGGGACCCCACCTGTTGGTGGGTAACTCATTCTTGGCGAGAAACGTAGGATCCGGAAACAGGTTCAGTTCTTCCCCATCCAGGCACTGAACACGACCTGCCTCTCTCGAGAGGCTACAATCTCACTAACCCTGGCCCCGGACGCGAGTGCAAAATAGGAAAATAACTTTTTGTGTCAAATCCTTTAATGCACACTCTTCATTGCTCAACAGAGAAGCGAAATGAAGAACTTGTCTGAAGACCATGAAATGGGCTTTGGAGGTGCTGAAGGTCTGAGCCTAGCACAGGCTTTCGGGACTTTATTAAAGATCTCGTTACCTAGGTCGACCTGGAAGGCATATAGAATGGGTCTTGTCAAAGCAGACTTACACGCTGAAATCGTGTTCGCTGCCAACCCTTGACCATGGAGGTGGGGAAAAAAAATAAGCAGAAGTCTGTCAAGATCTCCTGCGGAATCTTCGCCTTGACAAAAGGCCACCAATTTTCTCCAAGATGACTCATATTGCCTTCTAGTAGATTTGCACTTATATTCCTCAAGGAAGTCTATACTGGCTTTCGAAATCCCGAAACGCTTTCTCACCGCTAGGGAGAGAAAATCATGAGCTGCAGGGTCCGGGTTTTCTGTAATGAAGCGCAGACAGTTGACTTCTGGACTCGCTGGGTCAGAACTGGATCTGGTAGTGGTACAAACTTCAGCTACAGTTCCAATGCCAGGAGGAACCACACGCTGTTCGGCCACTTGTGGGCCACTATTGCCGCTACCCTTTGAAGGATCTCAGTTTGTTGAGGACCCTCAACAGAAGGTTGTGAGGAGGGAACAGATAAATCTTGGACCATCTGTTCCAGTCGAGGGACATCGCGTCCACTGCTTCCACTAAGGGGTCCTCGTACGGGGCACGTACAGGGGCAACTTCTTGTTGTCTTTCGTCGCAAAGAGGTCTATCTGCAGTTCTGGGACTGATTCAGAATGAAGGAGAATGATCCTGCGTCTAAGGACCATTCCGACTCTATCGGTGTGAACCTGGATAGAGCGTCCGCTGTCACATTGCGGACTCCTTGAAGGTGAACTGCTGACAGGTACCACTTCTTCTTTTCCGTCAATCGGAAGACGGCCAACATCACCTGGTTGAGAGGTGGTGACCTCGATCCTTGTCGATTCAAGTATCTCACAACTACCTCGCTGTCTATCACCACCTTATGTGGATCGAATGACGCGGGGAGACTTTCTTTAAGGTAAGGAGCACTGCCCTAGCTTCTAGAAAGTTTTATGTGAAAGGTCTTGAATAGCCTGGACCAAGTCCCCTGGACTTTTTTCCGATGAGAGTGACCTCCCCATCCCTCCTTCGAGGCGTCTGAGGGAATCGTCACCAACGGGGGAGGTGGCTGAAGAAGAACCTGACTTCTTTAGATGTCTGGCTTGGGACCAAGGCCTGAGAAGAGTACTTAGCCGAAGCGGCTGGTCTTCTCAGATCTCTTCACGCGTTTGATGCATAACTTCTCCAAACTCTGATTGCATCCTTTAGCTGTGCTCTCAGCACTGGGTCTGTCACCGAAGCAAACTGGAGAGAGCGCAGTACTCTCTCCTGCTCGTGTCTTGATATCTTTCGGAATCTTGAAGTCTCTTGACAGAACCTGCTATATCCTTCCTTTTCTTCGCCAGGGTGGAGAAACGGTGTGACAAAAGGTCCCAGTGGATTCTCAGCCAATGGAACTTTTGAGATGGAGAAAGTCGAGACTTTTTCTGTTGATCTTGAAGCCTAGGTACTCTAGGAACTGGATCACTTGACTGGAAGCTTGCAAGCATTCTGTCTCGGATGCTGCCCACACCAACCAGTCGTCCAGGTAGGCTACTACCTGAATTCCCTTTAGGCGTAATTGTTTGAGAGCTACGCTCGCAAGCTTCGTAAAAATCCTTGGGGCTATGTTTAGCCCGAATGGCATGGCTCCGAAGGCGTATAGTCTTCGTTGTAGCCTGAACCTTAGGTAGGGGGAGAGTCGATGGCTAATTGGAATGTGCCAGTAGGCGTCTGACAAGTCTATAGAGACGGAATATGCCCTCTTGGGCAGTAAGGTCCTTATGTGTTGCAGTGTTAGCATTTTGAATTTGCAATTCACTATGAACTTGTTAAGTGGCGACAAGTCCAGAATGACTCTGAGCTTTTCCGAGTTTTTCTTGGGAACACAAAACAGCCTCCCTTAGAAATTGATGGGCTTCACCCTTTTTCTCCAACAGTTCTTGAACGTACTCCTCCATAACGGGGGTGGAGTGTTGGAAAAACCGAAGGCACGGGGGTGGAGTGCTGTACCAGCTCCCGCCCAGTCCATTCTTGAGTAGGCTGTGGGCCCAGGGATCGAAGGTCCACCGATCCCGAAATTTCAGAAGTCTCCCTCCTACCGGTATCACCTCACTTGGACTGCCGTCCTGAGGTCTTGCCTTCCTGACTATGACCACCCCTGAATCTCCTTCCCCTTGAGGGGCGTCTAGACGAGCCTCTGGCTGCTCCTCTAGGCTTTGCTCGAAAGGAAGTAGACTGCCCTTCGAACGCTGGGGTGAATGCCGTGGACTGTGTCGACACGGCCTGGGGTACCCAATGAAAGGTGGTCGGGGTTTGTGTCACGATCTGGGGCACTGGGGGCAATGGCAATTGCAGTTGCTGTTGCTGTCTAAGAGGCTTGGCTGGCCGAGACGGTAGCCTAGTCCTCATAGTCTTCCATTTTGGTTGAGGACCCTCATCCGGGGAAGACTTTCTTTTGATAGCCAGGCCCCACTTCTGGAGAAGGTTTCTATTCTCCAAGGCGGCTTTATCAACAGCTTCTTTGACCAAGTCGGTAGGGAAAAAGGTCTTTTCCCCAAATGTTGGAGGAGATTAGTTTCTTTAGCTCGTGCCTCACCGTAGCCGAGGTAAACATGAACTCCCTACAAGCTCTCCTTGCCTTGACGAAGCCATAAAGGTCCTTCGTCACTGTGGCCAGATGAGGCTTGGCCACTACCATGAACATTTCATGGACCTTGGGGTCACTTGCCATCGTCTCGAGAGTAGTCTGAAGAGACATTGAGGCAGTCAGTCTTTCTTTTGTATCGAACTCACTTCGCAAAAGAAAGTCAGACAGCTTAGGGAGGTCCTTGCCGAACTGACGTCCGGCAAAATCAGCCTCCAACTTTCCCACTGAGAACGTAAGATGGACGTCCTTCCAGTCTTTGTGGTCCATAGGCAGGGCCAGCGACAAGGGTTTACACTCCTCTAGGGAGGGGCAAGACTTGCCGGCCTCGATTGCTTTTAGTACAGCCAGAAACGCTTTCTGTAAAAAGGGGAAGGCTCTAGTAGGCGAGGACACAAAGGAAGGGAGCTTCCTATTCAATGCAGCTACCTTTGAGTTAGAGAAGCCCCTCTCTTTCATCGAGGATGAAAGTAGAGCTTGAGCCTTAGCATGGTCCATCACTATGACCTCCTTCGGCTCTGTCTCCTCCTTTGAAGCTGGTTCCTTCCTCAGCCGGACATAACAGTCCAGATATGATGCCTTGCTGGGCCAGAATTCCACCCTCCAGGGGAACTGAGCCCAGCTTATCCGAGATGACGATCTTTCCAGTCGTCATCGGCATGTGCTCAGCATACCTCCATGGGTTAGCATCTGAGCACAAGGGAAGGTCTTTCACATTGAGCTTTTTCTGGGGCCCATGTGATTCTGCAAGGCACTGCATCCGCAGTTCCATTGCAGCCGCCTTCTCCTGATTCTCCTTCTGCATTTGTTGGATCATTCCAACAATAGAAGAGAGGGCCTGTCCCAGCTCTACTGGGAGACCGGCCGATGTAGAGGGGCTTGAACTTCATCCTGGGCTTCTGCCAGGAGGTCTTCCTCCTGACACCCGTCCACATCAGACATCCTGTCATCTAGCTGGATGTCTTGCATCGCGACCGCGACTTCAGCATCCACCTGGATCTGAACTTAGGGGATCTCCTCTTGAGGCTGGGGAATCACTGCATCAGCTGATGCCTTAGGGAAAGGATACGCCCTCATCTTCTCACTTGGAAGATAAGGGCCAGAAGTGTTCTTTTGGAAGCCCCTTACCCAGGTACGAAGCTTCTTCCTAGCTATTTAAATGTCTCATTAATCAGGTTAGTGCACACAGTACATACCTGAGGGTCCCAATACCGGAGATCATCCTTGGAGACAGCGTATGCTGCGTGTCTCCTACAAAACTCATGTCCGCAGAGGTTCTTGCTGCTGACATTGCAGAAAGCACTTCCCCACTTCGGAGTGTCCTTCTGTAAAGAGAAGAAATTTCCATGAGTATCAAGTGAACTATGTATCACTGGATATGCATAGTATAGCATAACAATTCAGAAAGGAAAGACACACACTTGTGTTTCTCTCACAACCCATTGTTGCAGCCTTCCAGATAATAAAATCAAAAATGGTTTATCTCTTCTAGAGTAACCAATGCAAGGTTTCCAGAGGAAACAGGTGGAGCTCACACCTAAGCAATGATTTTAAAATCCTGGATAATAGACATGGAAGAACTCAGCTTCCTATCTGAGGGCAACAGCAAAGGGGTGTGCAAGAAAACACAATAGTGTTAGAAGACACAGTGCTGTACCAAAAACCCTTACTATAGTTTTCCTCTTACTGTATATGCTATACGGAAGAATACTAGTACAGTATAGGGGGATGTGTGCCGGCCTGCCTTTGCCGGCCGGCACACACCACAACTAGCTTTAAAGTATACTACTTAACAGCTATAGGGCGGCAGCACTCTGGTTCAAATGCCTGTGCCGGTCGGCAGCAACTGCCGGCCGGTAACAACCAGTGTTGGCCGGCAATGGCTGCCGGCCAGCAACTACACAAGGTAGTACCCAGCTGCCGGCCACACTCTTGGTGACCGGCAGACAAGGGCTGACATAAGCCGGCCGGCAAAGGTACAAGACCGATGCCAGCCGGCAGCAAAAGAACCAGAGGACTACACCTGCCCGGCTGCCGGCCTCATAGGCCGGCAGCCGGGACAGGTACAGCACTTAGAAGAAAAATAGAATGGATGCCGGGATAAGAGTGTACACAACCTCCAAGCCCGGCAACCGAAAGAGTGCATATAAGGAAGGGGAGAAACAAATTCAGGCTTCCTGGATGAGGGACCAAGAAAGGTCCGGGCAGCACTCGAAAACAAAAGACCCTTGCCGGCCAGCAGCTCTGCCGGCCGGCAAGGGGCTGAGTCAATTCCACATCCTAACCTATACTAGGTCCAGAAGTAGAACGACGTACAGTACAGTAAGACCCCTGCCGGCCAGCTCTGCCGGCCGGCAAGGGGCTGAGTCAATTCCACATCCTAACCTATACTATGTCCAGATGTAGAACGACGTACAGTACAGTATGAAGAAAGGGGGGAAGGGACAAGAGGGTCCTGCCAACCTTGCTTTAGTGACAGATCACCCGCAGCCAAGAAACTTATCTTAGCCTAAGGGAGATCTAAGGGGAAAGGCCAGCAAAACTTGCCAGCTTCCAGAGCACCAAAGCAAGGAAGGCGTTGCTACTCCCAAGGGAAGAACTTATCCTCCCGCGAGAACAGCAACAGGACTAGTCTGGTAGATCACAAAAGAAGGAATCATATCCACAGAAACCTTCGGTAGTGACCTAAGGGAGCTAAGCTCCCTTTGTATGTGTTAGGTCAGCGAGGGGAACTCAGCCCCAAGCCAGACAACACAGACTCAGACTAAAAACTCTGTTGTTCTGTCCCTCTTGAACCATAACTACAGGAACAGGAAGGTACAGTAACACCCCAGTATAGTTTTATCGAAAATAAATTCGGAAAAAACCACTTAGGGATAAGCCCAAGGCTTAAACAGAGGGAAAGGGATTGCATACCTTCTCCG
>NC_090733.1:12482067-12492067 GCF_036898095.1 Palaemon carinicauda | reverse complement strand
AGATTGTTTAATATGTGTTTTGTGTTGTCAATGGTACCAGTAGATTGGGTTTGTGCATGTATTTTACCACTATATAAGGGTAAGGGAGATGTGCATGAGTGTTGTAATTCAAGAGGCATTAGTTTGTTGAGTGTAGTTGGAAAAGTGTATGGTAGAGTATTGATTAATAGGATTAAGGATAAAACAGAGAATGCAATCTTGGAAGTACAGGGTGGTTTTAGAAGAGGTAGTGGTTGTATGAATCAGATTTTTACAGTTAGGCAGATATGCAAGAAATATTTAGCAAAAGGTAAGGAGGTGTATGTTGCGTTTATGGCTCTGGAGAAAGCATATGATAGAGTTGATAGGGAAGCAATGTGGAATGTGATGAGGTTATATGGAGTTGGTGGAAGGTTGTTGCAAGCAGTGAAAAGTTTCTACAAAGGTAGTAAAGCATGTGTTAGAATAGGAAATGAAGTGAGTGATTGGTTTCCGGTGAGAGTGGGGCTGAGACAGGGATGTGTGATGTCGCCGTGGTTGTTTAACTTGTATGTTGATGGAGTGGTGAGAGAGGTGAATGCTCGAGTGCTTGGACGAAGATTAAAACTGGTAGGCGAGAATGACCATGAATGGGAGGTAAATCAGTTGTTGTTTGCGGATGATACTGTACTGGTAGCAGACACAGAAGAGAAGCTTGACCAACTAGTGACAGAATTTGGAAGGGTGTGTGAGAGAAGGAAGTTGAGAGTTAATGTGAGTAAGAGTAAGGTTATGAGATGTACGAGAAGGGAAGGTAGTGCAAGGTTGAATGTCATGTTGAATGGAGAGTTACTTGAGGAGGTGGATCAGTTTAAGTACTTGGGGTCTGTTATTGCAGATAATGGAGGAGTGGAAGCAGATGTAAGTCAGAGAGTGAATGAAGGTTGCAAAGTGTTGGGGGCAGTTAAGGGAGTAGTAAAAAATAGAGGGTTGGGCATGAATGTAAAGAGAGTTCTATATGAGAAAGTGATTGTACCAACTGTGATGTATGGATCGGAGTTGTGGGGAATGCAAGTGATGGAGAGACAGAAATTGAATGTGTTTGAGATGAAGTGTCTAAGAAGTATGGCTGGTGTATCTCGAGTAGATAGGGTTAGGAACGAAGTGGTGAGGGAGAGAACGGGTGTAAGAAATGAGTTAGCGGCTAGAGTGGATATGAATGTGTTGAGGTGGTTTGGCCATGTTGAGAGAATGGAAAATGGTTGTCTGCTAAAGAAGGTGATGAATGCAAGAGTTGATGGGAGAAGTACAAGAGGAAGGCCAAGGTTTGGGTGGATGGATGGTGTGAAGAAAGCTCTGGCTGATAGGAGGATAGATGTGAGAGAGGCAAGAGAGCGTGCTAGAAATAGGAATGAATGACGAGCGATTGTGACTCAGTTCCAGTAGGCCCTGCTGCTTCCTCCGGTGCCTTAGATGACCGCGGAGGTAGCAGCAGTAGGGGATTCAGCATTATGATGCTTCATCTGTGGTGGATAATGTGGGAGGTTGGGCTGTGGCACCCTAGCAGTACCAGCTGAACTCGGTTGAGTCCCTGGTTAGGCTGAAGGAACGTAGAGAGTAGAGGTCCCCTTTTTGTTTTGTTTCATTGTTGGTGTCGGCTACCCCCCAAAATTGGGGGAAGTGCCTTGGTATATATATATATATATATATATATATATATATATATATATATATATATATATATATATATATATATATATATATATATATATATATATACATATATATATATATATATATATATATATATATATATATATATATATATATATATATATATTCATCAATAGATGTATTCAAATGCATATATATGATGCATATAAAAACCCTCTTAAAATCTCTTGGCATTCAATGAAATCCTATATTGATCTCCAAATATTGATAGAAATCTTGAAATCATAGAGTGTTTGGCCTTAACTGAGTGAAGAGATAGAAGGGTTTTTATGAGAGCCGTTGTAAGGACTTTGCGCGATACAAAAAAATCCTAATCGGCCATGCTAGGATGGCCAATTAGCAAATTTTTTTACATCTACGTGAGAGCTATTCACTGACCCTGAAATACTTCCGACGGCCGACGATATGACTTGAGTACGTATCTTTGTGTATATAGAGTGGTTTGCGAATATTTTTGTGTGATTTAAAGTCAATATTTCATGTAATTTTTCTCATTGATGATGAATATTGATGTCATAATGAGTTTTGATGAACGATCGGTATTTGGGAATAGAGGGACTACTAGATCGTTCTTATATGACATAGAAAAGAAAAAGAAAAGCATGCGTGGTTTACCATGGGAGCTTGGGGTGATAGAGCCAAATACTGTCCAAATGGTGATCATGATGATGGTGAAAGTGAAAGAGGGGTTGTATAAGGGTTGATGGGATGACTAGTCTTAGAGTAATTTTAAAGAGAGAAATGGAAAGTAGTGGCGAAAATGACAACTAGCGAGCTACCGCTAATGACGCCTTACATGGGCCCTTTCCTTATGAACCGACACAATCTGAAAGCCCTCCTGCTAAACATTTGTGGTAGAGAAGACTGGGTCTCCATTGATCGTCTAAAACCTGCTGTTCTCCTGCCAGATGACCCAACTACAGTTCACGTCTCCAGATCAGGGCGCCCTATTTAACATGTACAGTATGTCATTTTAAGGAGGGGAGCCATGTACCACCCGTGTGTCGCACGATCGTACATAGTGGAGACATTTCTCTTTTTTGTATATATCATCCTTTGTATCTTAGCTCTCCCCTTGCACTGACAGCAACTTGCATCAACCTGTCTGCTTTTCTTATTGTTAACTGTTAACAAAACCGGATGCTGGTTTGACAAAAAATAGCCAGTTATATTTTGTGACCTTCTTGCCGGGACTTGCAGTGTATATAAACTCGATGTTCTGTAATAAGGTTACTCAGTAGTTTTCATCTCGCCTTTTGAGTCACAACCTACTCTTGGCCCTTCACAGAAGGGTTAGCATTCCTGAAATGCTTTGGGCCCTGAAGTAGGCTACGTCATTTGAGGTAGAAACATTGTGGTATCAGCCTATACTATGCAGTTCATGACAATGTTGGAAGTGCACAGACTATTGAATAATTTTCTCTTCAGGGAGGAAGATATAGACCCAGGTTACCCTGATAGTGAGCTTGTCACTGACTACAAGAAAACTCTCATAGTCTTTGAATATTCTGCTCGTCATTTACTTTTGATGGACTTTTGAAACTAAATGCTCTTCAAAGGCAAACCTGTAGGATATTTTCCTAGTCAGTGAGTACTATAACGCTTTTTTTTTACCATTATTTTTGTGAGCTTTGTAGCTATATATATGCAATTAAGAAGTGCTTGACAGTCATCAGATTTATCTTCAATTATTATTCATAAACTTTCTTCTCCTGGTTATCAAAATCATTTATTGAATTTCGATTATATGAAAATATTTCGTTGTATATAATGTTTATGTTATTTATCAGGGGTATTTTTTGTACAGGGATGGGGCAAATCTTATATGGATTTACTACCTAGATACGTTGTATAATAAAAAAAAGATCAGTTTTACTGGACATTATCCCTATGAAATCAGTGTTACAAACATCATTTGTGATAAAATGTATAGCACTTTTAGATTTCTTTTATTAACAGAGCACATTAGAAATAGTAAATACGTTCACGCCATAACCTTTTTATATTATTTTGAGGCATAGAAATTTTTAAGCTCAATAAAGCACACATTATGAGACAAAACCGGTTTTCTTTACAAGGCCCAAAGAACATAGATGTAGCTTTATTAAAAAATTGAAGTTATGAATCCATATATAATTAGAATATGACTTTTAGCTATCAACAAATATATATATATATATATATATATATATATATATATATATATATATATATATATATATATATATATATACATATATATATATATATATATATATATATATATATATATATATATATATATATACATGCATACATACATACACATAAAGATCAATGCAGCTTTGGTAATATGATTCCCGTATTAGCAATGAAAAACATTTATTGTTGGACTTTAGCATATACACTAATAACTCTCCCCCATTATCAGCACCGAATGCATGAATGGTTTTGAACAATTGTTTGGTCTATTAATAAACATCTATTCTCTAAACAAAGCCATTACCAAGCCTTTAATGCAGAAATAATTGAAAAAGAGTTTTATCAGATTGAGGGAATTTGGACATAATTGTTTGAAGTGTTATTACCATGGGTATCCAAAATAAATACGCTTATATATTTTAATGCTCATACAGGTTCGAATCCAGCTCAACCATTTTTTTTTCGGTTTTTCATCGGTTATATAACATTGTATTGATAATTTTTTTTTTTTTTTTTTTTTTTTTTAGAAAAACAGATAAGGACTAATGTTCACCGTGTTTTTATACTATTTTTTTATATTTCTTTTATTTTTCAGTTACTAAAAGAATTTTTTATCGATCGGTTTATTTTAAAGAACGGATATTTAGCAGTATGGACAATATGAGAATAATAGTATTGAATACAGATTTGTAATGTTATCTTTTTATTATTATTATTTTCAGGGATGCTAAAGCTTCACAACGATATTTTCATGAATTACAAAACATTTGGAAACTAATATCAATAGAAGAGACAACTTACTAAGAATCATTGTCAATCTGAAGTATTTCTGAACGATTTTCGTATAACTCTGGCTTTATAGTAGCCGATAAAAATGAAACTCTCAGGAGTAAAATTCACATAGGAGTGGAATAGATTTTAAGATTTTTTATTGAAATGAAATGAAAAAAAAATAAATCCTGAATGTGAAATTATTTTTCACTGATCTACATAACAGTCTTATGAATTCTGTATGATTCTATTTACGTTTTCTTCTTCTTTATACGATTTCCATATTTTCCCCCGGCTTAATAACTAAAACATCTATAGTTCATAAGCCTTCAGTATAGCCGATTTCATGGTTTACCAAGTAAAGGAATTAAGAGGCCTTCCAAGCTTCGAATCCCCAAATGGATAGGGGAGTTAATACCTTAGTAGAGGGAAGGAGTCATTTAGAGTAAGGAGGGACATTTTGACGGACCCAGTCATAGGCCATAATTCATGGAATTCATCGGAGAGGTGTCAGCTCTTCTAGAATGTCCGTATAACCGTACAGACTAGTTTAAAAATTCAAGCTCTGACATCATGATACGCCATGTATACTATTTTCACGCCACTAAAGGTTCATTAGACCTGCTATGACGTAATGGATATATGATCAAATTTACATATGCAATGAAAAATAATTTGCAATCGATTATATATTGTATAATATATTATATATTATATTAGAAAAAAATCAATATGTAAAAATATATTTATCTAATAAAGCAGATGTGTACAAACTTCAGAGAAAAAAATATTGCGTGTTCAATTGAGTGTGCATTACAATAGACACTAATTATCAAAAAGTTAATAATCGGTTTAAACATATGCGCAAATCAATATATATATATATATATATATATATATATATATATATATATATATATATATATATATATATATATATATATGTAATATATATATATATATATATATTTATGTATATATGTTAATACGTATATATATATATATATATATATATATATATATATATATATATATATATATATATATATATATATATATATATATATATATATATATATATATATATATATTTATATATATAATGAGATATCAGAGCATGGGTTTTTTTCAATTTATGATAAAAAAGTTCGTGAATTAAGTTTGATAGGTGACGTGTTGTGAAAGTATATTTACATCACATTGGAGATTTCCACATAATCTAACAATTCAGCACATTGACAGAGCAGCATTGCATTTACTTCCTCAGAGCGTAAGCAGTACCACTCGAGCGATCACAAGAAGAAGTAGGTACTCTTCTGAAGAGTATCAGGCTGTATAAAGTTAACACACGTCACCTAAAACAGAGTTCATTGATCGTGGACAACAATTTATAAGTCATAGTACTCTTAAGAGATCATTAATCTCACTGTATAAAACACATACTTCTACAGGTTTTTCATACAAAGCTTTCGACATTACCCCCACCGCCCAACCCCACCCCACAATGTTCCTCATTCCAGGAGGAGTTGCGCACACGTCCTTTCTAGTCTATGATATATGGAAAACACTCTGACCCGGAATAGGGCATAGCATGTACTAGACAGGATTGCACCATAAAATATATACATAGAAATCACCCCAAAAATTAGACATCCCCTACAAATAAATAAAAAAAAATATACATATATATTTCATGTAAAAATGTACACAATGTATGTAAAATAATTTGACTCATCTCTTCTTATGACATCTGCAACTATAATACAGAATACCCCCGCCCCCCCCCCCCCCCCCCCAAAAAAAAAAATAAATAAATAAAAATTACATGAATATCGGAATTACTGAACCTCATCAATAACCTTCCCCAGGGCAATATGGCCTTTCAGGCGGGAAAGGGGTAGGAGTAGATATTCCTTTAACACTCAATTTTACTTGTCCTGATTACGGCACAATTTCGCAACACAACTCACCACTCACTGATTCACTACACCTGTAACAATCAATCCATGGCCACTAGCCGCTTTCCCGAGAAAATCATTTAGCTTTCCAGCCTTCTCCTATAACTCTAAGTATAAGGTATTCAAATATACACATTCTCTAACAATGCCTTTATTCGAGGCTGAGCTTTAATCCCGTAGCCACTTGCCCTTCGGGAACCACCCCGGCCCCAGCAACCTGGAATCATAAAAATACATGAATAATACAGCATCCGCCTGACAGATCACACCTGACCTACTTAACCTCTCTGTTTGGTTTCAGGTTCATTTAGCAGTATGTCATTTGTATTGCTACACTCAGCAAAATTATCACAACATTTTACTCCTACATTAAGCACCCACATAAGAACACATTGTTATCATCAAGTTATTTAGAAGATGTAAAAAGAAGTGAGGTCTGTTCAAACAACAACAACAGCAAAAAAAAAAAAGAGAAAAAAAAAATCCTACTCATCAACTCAAGGAATGTTGCTTATGCAGGGATAAGGAGGTTCGCTCTAATTGACAATTTTGAAAAGTACCTCTTCCAGAACCACATGTGTGTGTGCCTTATGATGTTCAGACACTGGGCTATTCATAATTCTATGTATCACTACTGTGTTAAGCGGGGTTTACACGGCCGAGCAGCTCACCGAGCCCGGTTGTCGAACCTACTTGTAGAACGGCTCGAAGAGCTTTCGGACAGTACATCAAGCCTCAGTGTGCCTCGTGCTAAAACAACGTCAACATGTCTCTCGACCAGGACGATTTGATAGCCATTGCTTTAGCAGTGGCACTAAGAAGGAAAAAAAAAAAAGATCAAAAGAGAGAAATTTTCATATACCAACTTTCTTGTTGCTTTAAAATTAGAGCCAGATGACTGGCGCAATTATTTGCGTATGGATGAAGACACGTACATTGATCTACTGAATCGTGTCAGCCCTTTCATTACTTATGAAAATACAACTATGAGGAAGGCCATAACTCCACATGAAAGACTGAGTGTCCGCAATTCCTTTGTTTCTGGCTACTTTAATGGAATAGTCTTTTGATTTAACTTTCCATAAACCTGGATGAGCTCGATATGCATGTATGAAATCAAGTACGACTTCCTTCTCATTCTTGCTTTCATTAATGGCAACCATTATTTATTTCTTTGATGAGGTTTCCTCTAGCAGGTTTGAATAACAACTGAGGTTCGATGCTCGACACCCGTTCACACGTTCAAGCCGATCGTCAAACAATGTAGCTCCGCCCACAAAAGTCAAGATGAGCCTGACTTTCATCGAGCCGCTCGACGAGCGAGCTCGACAACCAAATAGCCCGTTTACACGCTCGAACATTAATTCAAACACAGGGTTGTCGAGCCAGGCTCGACGAGTTGCTTGCCCGTGTAAACCCCGCTTTAGATTTAACCATCTTTACCCGGTATGGGCCCAATTACGCTGACTCTATTTTGTGTTTCCTAGGTTTTAATCATTTCATGTACACACGAATGCCCAAAAATACTTTTATCGGTGCGATTTTGAACAGACTATCATACCTTGAGCTATGTTTTTCATTAGCTCCTCTCAAAAACCTTTCAGTTTGATCATTACTCTTATAAAGAGATTTAGTAAATAGACACGATATTGCTCAGTTGAATAATATATCTCAACTGTTGCGAATAAATAAGGACCGTATACGGTAACAAAGGATCCTGTCCATACACTAAACAGAAAGACTTGTCCATGCGAGAGGCATTATATGCAATTTTCAAAATTATCTTAGCTGTAGGAAGCACGGCGTGCCAATGGAAGGGGTCGTCAGCCACTAACATAAAATTGACACCGCTTTCCTTTTATGTGATTCCACTAAGCCGTTAGCTGAGGGCCTATATGCAGTCACTGGAAAGTATTTGCATCAAGTACATGACCAGTAATGAAAGAGTACAGTGCCTGGTCTAATGAATTTGCTGATATATCCAGCATTGCATAAGTATGAGTGTAATAAGTAAAGGCACCCATAAATACACATATATACTTATGTTCTGATATACCAGTAGGATATGGGCCTACCACATCCATATGAAGCATATATAATTTAATAGGAATCACAGGCCACTTTCTGGCTCCCTGTACAGTGTTTTCATGTTCTTAGAAACATTTACAACCATGACACCATTTTTCATAATTCTCTAAAGATTTATTCATTCTTAACCAAAAGAAGGATTCACGTGGTCTACTTAATGTTCTATCAATCACCAAATGATCGATTGCTCGATTAATTAAAGAGGGAGGAAGAACTACCCGTGTGCAAAATTCCCCCTCCCCTCATCTTGAAATGACAATATAAGATATTCTCAATAAAAAAAAATATCACGAGACACATTCAAAAATATTGGATAACTCTATGATTCTTTTTTAATCCCTCATAACTCACTCCATCCATTCTTCTTCTTTTTTTTTCTGTCCCTGTCGGGCTTCCTTCATATCTCAACCACCTAAGTCAATGACATCTGCATGTTCAGGGTACTCATTCCGGACACCCATGGTATGTCCTAGGCCATCCACACACATTTATATTCACTATTTCCCCCCCCCCTCTCCCTCCCTCTCTCGCCAACATATCCACTAACCCTCTATCTCCCTCGCTCGTGGATCTCATTTTCTGATTGCTCCTCGTTTGAATTCACATTCCGTTTTCTATTTTGATGCGAACCCTATTTTATGTTCGTTCTTCGTTCCTCTTTTATGCCTGAGTTGTTACACCTATTACTTTAGCTCTAGAGAGGGCATCGGGTACCTTGTTAGCTTTACCTTCTATGTGGTCAAACCCTATTATGTTGAACTCCAACAATCTTTCAATCCATCTCGCTTGTCCAGACGTCAAGTCTCCTTTGTAGAATAAATTATGTAAGGGGAGATGCTCACTTTGCAACTCAATCGGGTGACCTAATAAAAAGAACCGATGCCTCTCTAGAATCCAAAGAATAGTAAAGGCCTTTTTGATGCCCTGGAAAGTATACAAATATGTGGCTCTCTACCTTTATCATATGTTGAGAAATTACGCCAATAATAGCTACGCTACTCACATCTGTTGCCACTAAAACTGGTCGATCAAATCTAAAATATGCGAGTAACTCATTGCTAGTTAAGGCAGCTTTCAAACGTTTAAAGGCCCTTTCTTTTTCCACCCACCAATTCATTATTTTTTTTCTTTCTTTCTTTTCAAAGCATCTAGGGGTCTCGCTATCTCTCCAGAACCTTTTATGAATTTTCGGTAATACCCAGCAAGCCCAAGGAACCCAGCTACTTCCTTGGGGGTACGTGGCCTGGGGAAATCTTTAATAGCTTCCACTTTACTAGGGCGGAGTTGGATACTTTCTGGGGCTATTATAT
>NC_090733.1:12469567-12474567 GCF_036898095.1 Palaemon carinicauda | reverse complement strand
GTCCGAGCGTCTGGAGGAATACCTCCTGGCAGGAGGCCAGGATGAAGATCAAGTCCCAGACATCGTAGAGGAAGAAGCCAACGAGGTGTCAGCTGTTCCGTTTCTGATCCCTGAACCTATTCCCTCAACATCGTCCGCTCTCCCAGTAGAGCTGGGACAGGCCCTCTCCTCCATTGTTGGAATGATCCAACAAATGCAGAAGGAGAATATGGAGAAGGCGGCTGCAATGTAACTGCGGATGCAGGAGCTTGCCGCATCACGTGGGCCCCAGAAAAGGCTCAATGTGAAAGACCTTCCCTTGTGCTCAGATGCTAACCCGTGGAGATATGCTGAGCACATGCCGATGACGACTGGGAAGATCGTCATGTCGGATAAGCTGGGTTCAGTTCCCCTTGAGGAAGTGGAATTCTGGCCCAGCAAAAGGTCATATCCAGACTGTTATGTCCGGTTGAGGAAGAAACCAGCTTCAAAGGAGAAGACAGAGCCGAAGGAGGTCATAGTGATGGACCATGCTAAGGCTCAAGCTTTGCTTTCATCTTCGATGAAAGAGAGGGGCTTCACAAACTCAAAAGTTACTGCATTGAGTAAGAAGCTCCCTTCCTTTGTGTCCTCTCCTGCTAGAGCCTTCCCCTTTTTGCAGAAAGGGTTTGCGGCTGTATTAAAAGCAGTCGAGGCTGGCAAGCCTTGCCCCTCCCTGGAGGAGTGTAAACCCTTGTCGCTGGCCCTACCCATGGACCACAAGGACTGGAAGGACGTCCATCTTACCTTCTCAGTCGGGAAGTTGGAGGCTGATATTGCCGGACGTCAGTTCGGTGAGAACCTCCCTAAGCTGTCTGACTTTCTTTTGCGGAGAGAGCTCGAGACAAAAGAAAGACTGGCTGCCTCATTGTCTCTTCAGACCACTCTTGAGACGATGGCAAGTGACCCCAAGGTCCATGAAATGTTCATGGTAGTGGCCAAGATTCATCTGGCCACAGTGACGAAGGATCTTTACAGCTTCGTCAGGGCGAGGAGAGCTTGTAGGGAGTTCGTGTTCACCTCGGCTACGGTGAGGCACGAGCCAAGAAAACTAATCTCCTCCAACATTTGGGGCAAAGACCTTTTCCCTAGCGAGTTGGTCAAAGAAGTTGTGGATAAGGCCGCCACGGAGAATAGAAATCTTCTCCAAAAGTGGGGCCTGTCTATCAAGAGAAAGTCTTCCCCGGATGAGGATCCCCAACCGAAGAGGAAGACTAAAAGGCCTAGGCTACCGTCTAGGCCAGCCAAGCCAGTTGAACAGTAACAGCAACAGCAGTTGCCGATGCCTTCAGTGCCCCAGATGGTGGCACAAACCCCGACCACTTTCCAGTGGGTACCCCAGGCCGTGTCGACACAGTCCACGGTGTTCACCCCAACGTTCGAAGGGCAGTCTACTTCCTTTCGAGCAAAGCCTAGAGGAGCAGCCAGAGGCTCGTCTAGGCGCCTCTCAAGGGGAAGGGGATTCAGAGGCGTTCGCGGTCGGGAAGGCAAGACCTCAGGACGGCAGTCCAAGTGAGATGATGCCGGTAGGAGGGAGACTTCTGAAATTTCGGGATCGGTGGACCTTCGATCCCTGGGCCCCCAGCCTACTCAAGAACGGACTGGGCTGGACCTGGTAAAGCACTCCACCCCCGTGCCCTCGGTTTTTTCCAACGCTCCACCCCGTTCTGGAGGAGTATGTTCAAGAACTGTTGGAGAAAAATGTGATCCAAAGGGTGAAGTCCATCAAATTCCAAGGGAGGCTGTTTTGTGTTCCTAAGAAAGACTCGGAAAAGCTCAGAGTCATTCTGGACTTGTCGCCACTCAACAAGTTCATAGTGAATTGCAAATTCAAGATGCTAACACTGCAACACATAAGGACCTTACTGCCCAAGAGGGCATATTCCGTCTCCACAGACTTGTCAGACGCCTATTGGCACGTTCCAATCAACCGTCGACTCTCCCCCTACCTAGGGTTCAAGCTACAACGAAGACTATACGCCTTCAGAGCCATGCCATTCGGGCTAAATATAGCCCCAAGGATTTTCACGAAGCTTGCGAGCGTAGCTCTCAAACAATTACGCCTAAAGGGAATTCAGGTAGTAGCCTACCTGGACGACTGGCTGGTGTGGGCAGCATCCGAAACAGAATGCTTGCAAGCTTCCAGTCAAGTGATCCAGTTCCTAGAGTATCTAGGCTTCAAGATCAACAGAAAAAAGTCTCGACTTTCTCCATCTCAAAAGTTCCAGTGGCTAGGAATCCACTGGGACTTAATGTCACATCGTTTCTCCATCCCGGCGAAGAAAAGGAAGGAGATAGCGGGTTCTGTCAAGAGACTTCTAGATTCCGAAAGGATATCAAGACGCGAACAGGAGAGGGTACTGGGCTCTCTCCAGTTTGCTTCGGTGACAGACCCAGTGCTAAGAGCACCGCTAAAGGATGCAACCGGAGTTTAGAGAAGTTATGCATCATACGCGCGAAGAGATCTGAGAAGACCAGTTCCGCTTCGGCTACGTACTCTTCTCAGGCCTTGGTCCTAAGCCAGACATCTAAAGAAGTCGGTTCTTCTTCAGCCACCTCCCCCGTCGGTGACGATTCACTCAGACACCTCGAAGGAGGGACGGGGAGGTCACTCATCGGAAAAAAGTCCAGGGGACTTGGTCCAAGCTATTCAAGACCTTTCACATAAACTTTCTAGAAGCTATGGTAGTGTTCCTTACCTTAAAAAATGTCTCCCCGCATCACTCGATCCACATAAGGTTGGTGATGGACAGCGAGGTAGTTTTGAGATGCTTGAATCGACAAGGATCGAGGTCACCACCTCTCAACCAGGTGATGTTGGCCATCTTCCGATTGGCGGAAAAGAAGAAGTGGTACCTGTCGGCAGTTCACCTTCAAGGAGTCCGCAATGTGACAGCGGACGCTCTATCCAGGTTCACACCGATAGAGTTGAAATTGTCCTTAGACGCAGGATCATTCTCCTTCATTCTGAACAAGTCCCAGAACTGCAGATAGACCTCTTTGCGACGAAAGACAACAAGAAGTTGCCCCTGTACGTGTCCCCGTACGAGGACCGCTTAGCGGAAGCAGTGGACGCGATGTCCCTCGACTGGAACAGATGGTCCAGGATTATCTGTTCCCTCCTCACAACCATCTGTTGAGGGTCCTCAACAACTGAGATCCTTCAAGGGGGTAGCGGCAATAGTGACCCACAAGTGGTCGAACAGCGTGTGGTTCCCCCTGGCATTGGAACTACGACTGAAGTTTCTACCACTACCAGATCCAGTTCTGACCAGCGAGTCCAGAAGTCTTCTGTCTGCGCTTCATTACAGAAAACCCGGATCCTGCAGCTCATGATTTTCTCTCCCTAGCGGTGAGAAAGCGTTTCAGGATTTCGGAAGCCAGCATAGACTTACTAGAGGAAAATAAGTGCAAATCTATTAGAAGGCAATAAAGTTCTGAAAGCCTACGCTAGGCTCAGACCTTCAGTACCTCCGAAGCCCATTTCATGGTCTTTAGACAAAGTTCTTCATTTCGCTTCTTTCTGGAGCAATGAGGAGGGTGCGTTAATGGATTTGACCCAAATAGTTAGTTTCCTATTTCCACTCGCGTCCGGGGCCAGGGTTAGTGAGATTGTAGCCCTCTCGAGAGAGGAAGGTCGTGTTCAGTTCCCGGATGGGGGAGAACTGAACCTGTTTCCGGATCCTTTGTTTCTCACCAAGAATGAGTTACCCACCAACAGGGGGGGTCCCTGGAGAATCTGCCCTCTGAAAGGAGATGCATCTCTATGTCCAGTAGAATGCCTAAAGGTCTATCTTCATAGAACTTCAGACTTCTAGGGTGGTCAACTATTCAGGGGAGAAACATCAGGCTCAAATTTATCACTGAATCAACTCAGGGCGAAAATCGCATATTTTATTCGCAGAGCGGACCCTGACAGTACACCCGCAGGTCACGGTCCGAGGAAAGTTGCTTCATCATTAAATTTCCTTAATTTTATGGATTTTGAACATTTCCGTTCATACACTGGCTGGAAGTCTTCCAGAGTGTTCTTTCGCCACTATGCGAAGCAAGTGGAGCAACTAAAGAGTTCTGTGGTACCAGTGGGTTGCGTCGTTAACCCTGCTGTTTAACTCTGCGACGAACAGTAATTGGGACAATTAATTCCAGGGTGAGTGTGTAGTTACATTCTGTGCTACAAACTAAGTGAGGGCACTGAGGTGCCCACGTTGACTGTTCCACTTCCAAAGGTGAACCTAGCATAAGTACAGACATGTGTGCCGAGCGTTTCTAACGCTAATGTAACTGATTGGTAATACAGACTTTTCTGACCTTCATACCTCGGTATGTTAAAAGTGGCGCTAATGTTTTTCTTTCAGATAAACAAGTTTCTGTTTACTATCAGACTTATGCTTAAAGTTTTGGTTATCCTCTTCTATATATATATATATATATATATATATATATATATATATATATATATATATATATATATATATATATATATATATATATATATAATTGTTGTTAACCTGTCTGTTTATTGTCTATCAATAAACTTGTTCTTGAGAACCTTGCGTCTCCTTCACCTGTGTCAATTTATTGATATAATTGAGCATTCATTCTATGTATATTTATCTGGGATAATTCTAATAGCTTGTTCCTGTATGCAAGCTATGTTGCATTGGTTTATGCTTTCCCTTATCGGGAGGACTCCGTCCCAGAAGGGGACGGTGGCGGTTTTACAAGTTTCCTACTATGCGGATATAAACCTTTGTCCAATACAAGTATTTTGCGGAGAACTGGTCGATATTTCATATTGACGCAGTGGTTCTTTTCAAACTATGCTTTACTTAATATAGGGTGAGACCACTATATTAGCTTGCCTGGTATTCATACATAGGTACATGTACTCTTCGAGACTTTTCCAGAGTCTAGTAGGACTCTTCCCTGTAGAGGGCAGGAAGCTCTAACATGGTTTATGGTTAGTTGAAAAGATGTAT
>NC_090733.1:12449567-12454567 GCF_036898095.1 Palaemon carinicauda | reverse complement strand
ATAAGTTCCCTCTTTCTGGATGGAAGGTCGTATGGCAATGCCGCCTTATAACCTTACAAATATACTGTTTCTCTGACTATTGTGTTTTACCCCTAGCCCGGTTCTCTGGTTCTAAGCCACTGCCGGCGGGCATGTGTATTGCTACCTTTGCCTGCCGACAGTGAAAATACAGGTGTAATGCCAGCCGGCACAACAGCATGCGATGTACAGTAGTTACTATATTTGTAGTGTAGTACATACTGCATTAGTAAAACTGCAGTACAGAGTTTGTGAAAACACTAATGTTCTTCAACATACTTAATGTTATCTTGTACAGCCTTTTGTTGAGACCGTACAATATATAGAAAGTGAGTTCTTTCTGTATTCATTTTATCCCGTATAATAAAACTTTATTTCAAGGTGTGAACTACACCTCAAGTTTCCGTTTAGGAAATTACATAAGGTATTCTAGAATAGAATTAACCTTAGTTTTAATATCTTGGAAGGTTACAGCAATTTACTGGATAGGAAATACAAGTATTTGTCTTTACTTCTTTCTTTTATAGCTTTTTTGTATAAGCTACATGTTTTAATATATGTGAAGAGCTTTCACTTGATACTCATGGATTTTCTTCTCTTTACAGGAGGACCATCCGAAGTGCGGGAGTGTGTTCTGTAATGTCCACAGTAAGAACTTCTATGGACATCAGCTTTACAGGAGGGACGCAGCATGCGCAGCGTCCAGAGGTGATCTCCGGTATTGGGACCCTCAGGTTTGTACTGCATGCTCTAACCTGATTACCGAGGCTTTTGACGACCCTTAGTCGACGATGTCAAGGGATGCTGCCAGGGAAAAGTTACGAACCTTGGTGAGGGGTTTTCAGAAAAACACCTCACGCCCTTACCTTCCAAATAAGCAGATGATGGCGTACCTTTTCCCTAAAGTATCGACTGATGCAATCATCCCTCAACCTCAGGTGGAGATACCAACTGCCCAGAATCCGGTAGATTCTGAAGTCTCGGCTGCCCTTCAAGACATCCAATTGGACGATAAGATTTCAGAGGTGTTGGATTCTACTGAAAAAGACCATCTAGGAGAAGGTCAGGAGGAGGAGCTGTCCCAGGCTCCTATAGTAGTAGAGGAATAAATCGACGAGGTGTCGGTTACATCGGTTCCGGACCCAGAACCTGTTCCTTCTATATCGCTTGCTATCCCGGATGAACTGGGAAGGACTCTTTCTTCCATTGTTGAGATGATCCAACAAATTCAAAGAAAGAATGATGAGAAGGAAGCTGCAATGAAACTGGAGATACGCAGACTTGCAGCATCACGTGGGCCCTAGAAGCGACTCAACGTGAATGATCTTCCTTTGTGCTCGGACACCAATCCTTGGAGGTATGCCGAACACATGCCAATGACAACCGGGAAGATCGTGATTTCAGAAAAGTTGGGAGCAATTCCCCTGGAAGAGGTGGAATTTTGGCCCAACAAAGATTCTTATCCGGACTGTTATGTCCGTCTTAGGAAGGAGCCAGCCTCAAAGGAGGAGACGAAGCCGAAAGAGGTCATAGTTTTTGACCATAGTAAAGCTCAGGCATTACTAGCAAGCTCGATGAAAGAGAGAGGCTTCACGAGCTCAAAGGTGCAAGCTTTGAGTAAGAAGGTTCCCTCCTTTGTGGCCTCTACAACCTTTTATCCCTTTTCATGGAAAAGGGATACAAGGCAGCCTTGAAGGCGGCAGAGGCAGGGAAACCATGCCCCTCCCTGGAGGAAAGCAAGCCGTTATCCCTGAACTTACCATTGGACCAAAAAGACTGGAAGGATGTTCTCCTTACCTTCTTAGTTGGGAAGTTGGAAGCTGATATTGCTGAACATCAGTTTGGTGAGGAACTTCCAAAGCTGTCGGAGGTTCTCTTGCGTAGAGAGCAAGAGACGAAGGAAAGACTTGCCGTGTCGATTTCATTGCAAACGACCTTAGAAACGATGGCAAGTGACCCCAAGAATCAGGACATGTTCATGGTAGTGGCCAAAACCCATCTGGCCACAGTTACAAAGGATCTCTAAAGCTTTATTAAAGCTAGGAGAGCCTGTAGAGAGTTAGTGTTCGCCTCGGCTGCGGTGAGGCACGAACCGAGGAAACTGATCTCCTCTCATATCTGGGGTAAAGACACTCTTTCCCAACGAAGTGGTTAATGAGGTAGTAGACAAGGCTGCCACGGAGAATAGGAACCTTCTCAAAAAGTGGGGCTTAGATCTTAAGAGAACGACTTCTCCGGATGAGGGCCCCCAACTCAAGAAGAAGACAAAAAGGCCTAGGCCATCCTCTCGGCCGGCTAAACCCTACCAACAGCAACAACAACAACAACTTCCTGTGACCGTGGTGCCTCAGATAGTGGCACAACCTCCAACCATGTACCAGCGGGTACCTCAACAAGTGGTGACACAGTTGCCAGTTTTTAACCCAGCCTTCGAAAGGCAGACTTCTTCCTTTCGTTCAAAAAACTAGAGGAACTGCCAGAGGTTCTTCAGACGCCCTTCAAGAGGAAGGGGATCCAGGGGAGGACGCAGTCAAGGAGGGAAGGCCTCAGGTCCACAACAGCAAAAGTGAGATACTTCCAGTAGGAGGGAGACTACAGCTATTTAGGGATCGCTGGACCTTCGATCCCTGGGCCCATAGCCTAATAAAGAATTTACTAGGTTGGAGCTGGAGCAGTCCTCCACCTTAATTTCCTCAATTCTTCCAACACTCAACCCCCGTTCTGGAAAAATATGTCCGAGAGCTCTTAGACAAAAGAGTAATCCGGAAAGTTAAGTCCATAAAATTCCAAGGAAGGCTGTTTTGTGTTCCTAAGAAGGACTCAGAAAAACTCAGAGTCATTCTAGACTTGTCGCCACTCAATAAGTTCATATTGAACTACAAGTTCAGAATGCTCACGCTTCAACACATAAGGACCCTGCTACCCAGAAGGGCATATACTGTCTCTATAGACTTGTCTGACGCTTATTGGCACGTTCCAATTTATCGTCACCTCTCCTCCTACCTAGGCTTCAAGTTACATAGAAAACTTTACGCCTTCAGAACCATGCCTTTTGGGCTAAACATAGCCCCAAGGATTTTCACGAAGCTCGCGAACGCAGCCGTCCATCAATTACGCCTAAAGTGGGTCCAAGTAGTAGCCTACTTGGACGACTGGCTGGTTTGGGCACCATCCAGGACAGAAAGTATGCAAGCTTCTAAGATAGTGATCCAGTTCCTGGAATATCTGGGATTCAAGATCAACATCAAAAAGTCTCGACTTTCTCCAGCTCAAAAATTTCAGTGGTTGGGAATCCACTGGAATTTGGAGTCACATCGACTTTCCATTCTTGGTAAGAAGAGGCAAGAAATGGCAGGATCTGTCATGAGACTATTGAAATCCAAACCGATATCAAGACGCGAACAGGAGAGAGTGCGGGGCTCTCTACAGTTTGCTTCGATAACAGATCCAGTGTTAAGAGCACAGCTAAAGGATGCAACAGGAGTCTGAAGAAAATACGCATCAAACGCGCAAAGAGATCTAATAAGACCACTACCGACTCAACTGTGAATGCTTCTCAAGCCGTGGTCCAATGCCAAGCAATTGAAGAAATCAGCACTTCTTCAACCGCCTCCCCCGTCAGGAACTATCCACACAGACGCTTCAAAGGAAGGCTGGGGAGTTCACTCTCATCTGATGAGAGTCCATGGAGCTTGGTTCAATCTTTTATAGTCATTTCACATCAACTTTCTAGAAGCCCTGGCAGTACTTCTGACACTAAAGAAAGTATCTCCACACCACTCGACCCACATAAGATTGGATCTAGACAGCGAGGTGATAGTGAGATGCCTGAATCGACAAGGGTTGAGGTCACCTTAAATCAACCAAGTGATGTTGGCCATATTCCGTTTGGCGGAAAGGAAGAAATAGCACCTGTCAGCAGTTCACATTCAAGGGTTCCGCAATGTGATAGCGAACGCTCTATCCAAGTTTACACCTATAGAGTCCGAATGGTTCCTTGACGCAGGATCGTTCTCCTTCATCTCGAGTCAAGTCCATCTTTGCGACAAAAGAAAACAAGAACATAGATCGTTACATGTCCCCATATGAGGATCCGCTAGCGGAGGCAGTGGACGCTATGTCCCTGGACTGGAACAGATGGTCCAGTATTTATCTGTTCCCTCCGCACAAGCTCCTTTTGAAGGTCCTCGATAAGCTGAGGTCTTTCAAAGGGAAAGCAGCAATAGTGGCCCACAAGTGGCCAAATAGTGTGTGGTTCCCTCTGGCATTGGAACTACGACTAAAATTCGTACCGCAACCGGATTCATCCCTGTCTCAGCGAGTACAGAAGTCGACTGTCTTCGCTTCCTCACAGAAAATACGGAACCTACATCTCATGATTTTCTCTTCTTAGCGACGAGAAAAAGATTCGGTGTTAGAAGTCAGTTTAGACTTGTGGAGCAAACCAGAAGACATTATGAGGCTTCAGGGAAGAAACAGATATCCTTTGTCAAGGCGAAGAAACCAAAAGAAATCTCGACAGATTCCTATTTATCATTCTTTATTCACCTTCATGAGCAAAGTTTAGCAGCCAACACAATTCTATTGTTCAAGCCTGCCTTGAAAAGTCAGATACCATATGCCTTACAGGTTGACCTTTCTAACGACGTTTTTAATGAACTACAAAGGCCCATGCTAGGCTTAGCCCTTCAGCGTCTCCAAAGACCTTTTGCATGGTCATTAGATATGATTCTTCAATGTGTATAAATAATGAACAATGAGGAATGCGCTTAGAAGGTTTTGAATTTAAAGTCATATTTCTGCTTGTACTCGCTTTGGGGGCCAGAGTTAATGAAATACTGGCTCTCTCTAGAGAGGAGGCCACGTCCAGTTCTTGGAGGGAGAACTGAATCTATTTCCAGACCCAACGTTTCTTACCAGGAACAAGCTACCCACCAACAGGTGGAGTCCCTAGAGAATCTGCCCTATAAAGGAAGATACAT
>NC_090733.1:12432067-12439567 GCF_036898095.1 Palaemon carinicauda | reverse complement strand
CAAATTGTTTAAACAAATAGGAGACGTGTTAAGGGGGCTGGCAGGCTAATTCTGTTTTTGGAAGTCCAAAGACTGTATACTGAAGGAAGATAGGAAGGCTCAAAATAGAATGTTAATACGCTAGTTGGCAACTCAAAAGTGAACACAATAGTTGATTGCTCCGATTTCAGATGGCGTTGTAGGTATACATCGTTTGTCGTCTGTTTGTTTATATTCAAAATTTGACAGTTGACTCAAACGAAATCATGGCGCCGACAGTAAAGAAGTCACATAAGTGTTTTGTGTGCCATAAACAAAAAGAAACCGATCCTCATTTGGTATTTCACAGGCTCCCTAAGGACAAAGAATGGTGAGTACAAACAGTATAATACATGCAGTATGTGCTGCTAATGAGTAAGCCCCACTGATATTGGATATAAGATTAAGGCAAGGCATCCACAGTAAATATCTTTTGTTTTTCTTTTTTTGTTGGCTTATATGCTACCTTATTTCTATTTCCAACCCCCTTTTGATTATTTTTGTGTGTGATAAAATTTTTTGTTATTTTGATGCTTTTGATTGTATATTTATACATTTATTAGTTTATAATACTAAACTATACATGAGTGCATCATGCTTTTCCATTTCAATAAAAAATAAAATACAATTGTGTTTTTATACACCTAATATCTCTCCATCTTACAGTGGCCTACAAACTGTAATTAAATGTATGCCTACACATAAGCATTTGTGGGTAAGTTTAACAAATCAGATATACAGTATGTTTTAATTTATTCGAATGTGGTATTGTATAGAACATTTAAAAATGGTTGTAATATACTGTACAATACTTAAATTTGCAAGATATTTAACTAAATCACAAGAGATATAGCTATTGAATTTCTGAAAAATAGACTGAGAAACATAATTTTCAATTTAGTTACCTAAAATTTAAGAATATCATGAATATATGAGTAAAATATACTAACATAGTAATGCAACTTATGAACAAATATGTCGCAAAATTTACAATCGAATTCCATCCTATATACCCGTAAGCATTACCGCTCTGGATGTTTGGCTGCTCGCTCAACAGATGGAGCCATTCGTTTCGCATGGGAGTATCTGGCATCTTTTCATAGCACACTCATTTGTGTGTTAAAAGCCTGAGCCTTTCTATCTTCCTTCAGTATACAGTCTTTGTTAAAGACAGGACTTTAACATTCATACCACTTAATAAGGCGACTTAGGATATCTTCAAACTGCGTAGGATTTTGGCCTCTGACCTTCGGTTTTTGCGACGCCAGGATGATTTATCCTGTAAATAAGTGTTTTTCAAATTCTATCTCCTCCCTTGATTATGTAGATATCCAATCAAACGGAATTCTTTTTTTTTAGCTCATTTTCTTACGGGATATTGATTTTTTCTTTATATTAAAAAAATAAACCCTATAAAGCAGGGAAAAAAGTAAGGAAAAAATATGAAACAAAAATGGAAAAAAAATAGCTCTAATTAATTGTTTTATAAAATTATTTAAAGTTATATACTAAATTTCAATACTATATCTTTAAAATCAAAAGAGAAGATAGAATTTGAAAGTCAATAAGTATAGTTTTTGACACATTCGTTTAAAGGTCTGCTTTTTATTTTTACAAAGACAATAATAATAAATCATGATTATTATGAATTTTATGTTTTTTTTTTTTTGGATATTAATAAACCTAAACAATGTTATTTATCATAATTTAATCATAAATGAAGATCCCTTTCCTCAATATCTTACTTCTTTAGCCTCCTGGTCAGGCGAGACGGTCACTCCTTCATCCTTAGCTAACTGCGCTAATATCATCGATATTACCTACTTCTGTACTATTATTAGAGCCAATTTTCTTCTTGTAATTGAGAAGTTGAAATTGCGTTTTTATTTTTAGCATGATGCAATTCTTGCCGAAACCAAGAAAAACAGACGTAAAAACGAGCTAATGTCGAAGGTCAAACTCAAACATATACTCACTCGTAGGTTTGTGCTTGCAAACGGATTTGTCTACTCTCTGGTCTCAAGACTTGGCAATGTCTACATTAAGTTTTTTTTTCTTTTCTCTTTTAGGTGTCCGTGTTCCTTTCACTGTCCTCATGGGTACTTGGGTTGGAACTGAAGGGCGCTCTTCTGCCACCTTCATGTTCTCTGTCGAGTATGACCCCGCTTCTTTGTGTCCAACGCGCAGAGGAAGTTGTTCGAAGCTGGGTTCAACCTACGAAGAGTGTTAGGAGTTGTCTGACTCCCGGTGGGAGAGATGGGGTTGATGGCGGAAGAAGAAGTCTAGCAGAGATTTCTCGCCTTCGAGGTCTTCCTGAAAGGCTAAGAAACCTCGGACATGGTCTCTCACCCCTCGATCTCTTCCGGAAGTTCCTGCTCATTTCGGTCTCTTCTGAGGGGCGGTCGAGTAGGAGTGTATAACAGCTAATACTAAACCTACCTCTTTACTCTAGGGACATAGCTGCTTCTCCTAAAGAAGCAACTTTACCTCTTCCCTTCCGCGAGTCCTCCTCCCTTATGGATGATCTGCAGGCTTGGCCGTCGCTGGGTGTAGCTAGCCTACCCATCGACGACATTCTGCTAACAATCACATCTCTGTCCACAAGGGACCGTAGTTCTCCATACGCTTCCAGACCTTTGTCTTCGCCCTCAGTTAGGCAGCGTACCAGTTCAAAAGATCAACATTCTTCTTGTCATTCTCCTGCTTATGATCGTCGGTCTTCTTGTGATTATCAATCCCTGGTTCGTGCTCGTCTCTCAACACTACGTTTACATCACTCGCCAGCTTGTGTTCGATACACTGCTGATTGCCATTCTGCTGCTGATGATCGTCATTCTTCAGCTGGACGCTCACCTTCTCACTCTTCTCCTTAATACTATCATTTATCTCCTCATGATTGCAGTTCTTCATTACCTCGCCGTTCAACAGCGTGTGATCTTCCAACACACCATTCCCCATATTGTCCTCCTAGACAATCTCCCACTAGACGACGCTCTCCTGCCCAGAGATCTCATGCGGACCTCTCATCACCCCGACTTTTTCCTGGATGTCACACGCCATCTCGCCGTTCACCATTGCAACACTCTTCTTCTCGTCGCTAGCAATGCATCATTGACCTGCTTGCCAATCTCCAGCTCGTGTGGCTGGTCACCCCTCACGGACTTATCAATTGTCAGCGCGTCCCGCTACGTCACATTGTTTTTTTGCGCGTCTCTCTTCTACACATCAGTCTCCAGCCTGACATTCGCTAACCCATTGCTCGGTAACGCATTACTTGCTAACGCCTTGCTCACCAACGTCTCGCTAGTCAACATGTCGCTCGTCAACTCATCAAATGTCAACGCGTCTCTGGTAGAGTGCCACTCCCCTACGTATACACTCTCACCTTCTCAATATTCGCCCTCTCACCGCTCCCTTACTCATCGACCAGTTGCTCGCCGATATCCTACTCATCAATCTCCAGCATGTGATTACCGTTCACAGGTCCATCAAAGATCTCCGAGACCAGCCCGGTCTTCTCCACCACGCACACTATCTCCAACATGTGGATCACGGGCGCTTGCATGTAAAACTAACGTTTCTGCCTGCTCTTCGTGCATTTCTGCGAGTTTTTCAAGCGCTCCTATGAGCAAGGAATTTCTGGCTCACTGACAGCACAGCAGAGAGGCAACAGTAGCAGCGGTGAAGCCTTCAACAACACCAGCAAGAGGCGGATGGCCCATCCCTTTTCCAGAAAGCTTCAGGGAACCATCGAGCAAGTATGCTGGTGTGACCATCTCTCCAGATTGCCTTAAGAAGATCACCTAGGAAGACATTAAGAGTCCTGTATGTGTTGATCAAGGTAGTAAACCCTCTCCCCCTGACTTTCAGGTACCGAAGTTCATTGAGGAAGTGTTCTGCACCTCCAGGCCTCCCCAAGGACACCTCGGACCTGTCGGCTATTGGGGACCAGCCATCTAGGTTTGATACCTTGGTAAAGGCTGTCAGGGAAGCAGAGCTGGACACTACCCAGGTAGCAAAAAAAGTCTTACCACCACAACAACTGCTCAATCAAAGATTGGCAATGGTGTCTACATTGGGGATCCCCTTGGAGAAGACTGTTTCCTTTTCCTCTTCTTCAGCTTTCCCTATGGAGCCCAGGAGGAGTCCCTTTCTAGCAGGTCCCCAGACCCCCTATGATTCTCTCTCCCATCAGGAGGCTCATGGTATTCAGCAGAATTCTCTTGCCTAGAATTGACACTGATCCTGATGATAAGGTAGAGAAGAAGGATGCCAAAGCAGACCCCTCCTCAGGCCGATCTACATCATCCTCTCTCAAAGAGGGGCGTAGGCTCACCTCAAAAGACCTTACTCATACCTTATTTCGTGCTCTCGCCAACTGAAGGCAGTTTCCCCCGAGTTACGACCCATCTCCAGACAACAACGGGAGGACCATTACCTCTTACAAGATAGGTTCAGACATCTACGTAATGACAGACACCTTCCTGAAGTTACTAGCTGGAAGAATACCTGCCATCTTGTAGAGAGTTTAATGACACCAGAACGGTCCTCAAGTACTTGAAGGCACCGCATCTCTCGCACACTCCAGGCTCCTATCAATGACACCTTGGAGGTGGATAATAATTTGGACGTGGATGATGAATATCTTTCTAGGCCTGCTAGCCCTGTTCCACCACAAAGCTGAGAGGAGAGAGTAAGATTAGGCCTTCTGGTAAGTCGTAGCCTGCATTAGGGCCCTCAATGTGTTGTCAAACCCTGAAATGGCCCCCCAGGAAGGCAAGGTTACTGTCTTGGACCAACGGCCACCTACGACCAATGCCACCCTGGCCTGGTGTAAAGGTTTGATAACAGCCAAAAAGAAGGCCTTTAGCAGATCTCCGGTGCCTCTAGCTCACTTGGAGGAGGTTTGTTCTCTAAACTCCTCCAGCCGCCCTTCATCCAGCAGAGGACATACCACGAGGTCATGGGTGGGCCTTTTCCGGCCTCACGATAGATGCATCTATAGAGACCCTCTCAAGTGGCACCCTTATTGGGAGGCTTTCTGGTTTCTCAACCTAGTTTTCTTCATATGAGATCCTGAACATAAAGAAGCAGGCTGTTTCGAGAATAGATCTGTGGTTGGGGTCATTGGCCACCTTGCGAGAGCTGAGGATAGGTCCCAGGAGTCTAAAAGGAGGTCCATGGAGACCTTTCTTTAGTCGGGCACTCGCAACAGATGGCCAACCTGTGGGCGAATGCGATTCTCAAGATGCGAGATGCCATGATTGAAAGGTTACACAGACAGGTTCCCAAGGCTGGGACTACTAAGCTCATGAATTCCACCCTTGACACTACAGCACTCTTTGAATTTGGCTGAGCAATGGAGGAAGTTCATTAAGGAATCCCATTTCCTCAGTTCCTTGACATCCAGGCCATATAGGTAGGCTCCACCACCTCCCAGGAAACAATCAACCAAACCGTCGGCAGGTCTTCAAAAAGGGCGTCAAGGCAGCCCTTTCCTCCCAAATAGCCAATAAGGTCTAAACACTTCAGGGGAAGGAAAAGTTGTAACGGAAGTAGCAAAGGTTGCTCCTAATAGGGGGGCCAATCTTCTCATCTGCACATCGGTAGGGAGATGCCAGTAATGTCACAAGCAGTGGTGGCTGCAGCACGGGTATGATCCTTGGACAATCTCCATTATTTGTTCATAGTATCGTATCTCATTCATTCAATATCTCCTTCCAATGACTCGGGATTCAGTGTTATAAAGCTCTTACGCGAAGGGATACATAAAAGAGTTGGCACCCATGCTTAACTCCAAACCATGTTGGAGAAGGGTACTCTCCAAGAGATCTTCAATGGTTCCTCAGGCTTCTTCAGTCATCTTTTTCTTGTGAAAAAGGTGTTTGGAGGCTGGAGACCAGTCATCGATCTCTCTGCTCTGAATAAGCTTGTCCTTTGGACTTCATCCAGGTTGGAGATAGCATATATGGTCATGCAAGCAGTAACATCACAGAACTCATGTGCACACTGGATCTCAAAGATCTCAATCGATCAGTCTTCAAGCAAGTATCCCTGGATCATACATAAAAACAGGCAATACCAATTCAAGGTGCTGGGCTTCAACCTTTCCACTGTATGCCAGTCTTTACGACTGGGTTTGTCCTAGTATCATATTGGGCTCACAGAATCGCTATTCGTCTCCTTAGATATCTCAATGACTGGCTGATTCTAGCAGACTCCGTGGTTACCCCTCTTCAGCACCAAGACAGCCTACTTGAGCTCGAGTTTTGTCAGGATCTGGTTATCCTGATAAATCTAGAGAAGTCATCCCTTCTCCCCTCTCAAAGACTTGTATACATAGGCATAATCATAGACACTACATTACAAAATGTTTTTTTTTTTCATTAGATGAAAGAGTACACTGGCTCATGTATGTAGCAAGCCCCGTCCTCAGACCAGAAGAGCCTCCAGCCCAACAGTTGTTGTGTGTCTTAGGTCACCTAGCATCCCTGGTCCGTCCAGTTACACTGCGTCCTTCTCAGGATTCAATTTCCCCAAAGGCATCTGAAATCCAGGTGGACCCCGCACACCATCTCTCTGGATATGTTAATCCCTATGGGCAGGAGCAACTGATCGATCTTCAGTGGTATATGATGGAAGAGAACCTTCACAGATGGACAAACCTCGTCCCTCTTTTGGAATTGATGCTTTACACAGAGGCATCAAAAGAAGGGTAGCAGCACATAATACTCTTAGAGAAGAGGGTAGCCTTTCTAGCCCTACAGCAGTTTCAAAAGTTGCTGACTGGCCAATCTTAGGTGTTCATGAGAAACAACACAACATTAGTGGCTTACGTAGCAAACAAGGCGGTCCCTTTTCGCAGCCCCTATGCCATCTAGCAGTAGAGATGTTACGATGAACGGAAGAACATTTGGTTTCCCTATCAGTTTGTAATATTCTAGATAAGAGATTTGATCTCGTGGACAATTTGAGCAGAGCGAATAGGACAGTAGATTCCAAATGATCTTTGAATCATAAGATAGCCAACAGACTCCAGACTTTGTGCGGTTCCTCGAATGTGGGCTTGTTCACGACCTCCCTGAACTTCAGGTTCCCACTTTACTGTTCCTCAGATCTGGACCCTCAAGCTTTCTGGCAAGATACATTCTAGCAATGGTGTGACAAATTTGACGTGTACGGCTTTTCCCTGTTCTGCCTAATGCAAAAAGTTTTAAACAAGATCAAAACATCTAACAAACTATTTATAACACTGATACCTCACCTATGGCATCATTCAGAATGCTTCTCGGACCTTCTGCAGCCCTTAACAGAGCTTCCAACAAACTACATCCACGACAAGATCTACTCGAACAACCACATGCGAACATCTCACACAAGGCAGTAGCTTCTCTTTGTCTTCACGCCTGGAAATTATGCAGCACGTCCTCTCACAGAGAAACTTTTCGCAACAAGTTGCGAGAAGGATGCCTGGATACTTAC
>NC_090733.1:12414567-12422067 GCF_036898095.1 Palaemon carinicauda | reverse complement strand
GTAGGAGGCCTTTTGGTAAAAGCCCATTTCTTCCATTTAGTTGATGCCAAACGATCTGGTACCAAACACATAAATCTGGGGAACACTATGGGCCCCATCATCTTGACATGGTGATAAATTCCGTGTTTGGCAGGTACCATAGGTATTTGTAAAAGTTCTGGATGGAAGACTTCCGGGTACCACGTGAGGATGTGGGTGTAGGCATCCATGGTTGCGCTGATGGGGAGAGGAAGGTCTGAGGAGCCAGGTTGAAGAGGTGTTCATGAGTAAGTCTACATTGACTAATCTTTGGTTAGCATCATCAAGCAGGGGGTGAATATGCGAAAGAGAATTCAAACAAGAGATTGGCAATAGGACGTCAGTAACGAGAAACATTCAATGATATTTGGCAGCTCAAAATGATAATGTGATGTCTCGTATTCATGGTTTGGGATCACAGAACTGTTGGTAGCTACCAGGCCAACATTCGGCAAACTTAGACAGACTACACTGCATCTTTGAGACTGGCCTTGGTAGAAGAGAATGGCAAGCACCTGTGTCTACGAAAAATTTCACACCCGTACCTACATCATATGAAAATGAATGATTAGTGACAAGGGAGGCCACCGCCATGAGCGATGGACTACATACACTTTTTTTTGGCCACTGACAACCATTTAGACATTTCTTCGCCGCAGCCCTGAATCTGGAGTGCCAGTAGCACAACATGTTGGTGGTGGGTGGCTTTATCGCCATTCCAGTATGTTACAGGGTTATTGTCTGTGTCGTACCGCATTCACATCAGTTCTGTCACTATTGAAGAGTTGCCCTCTATTTCAGGAGTGGAGGCGTTGAGGTTCTGAATAATTTATTTCTCCATCTTTCTTTATTTTATCAGCATTTACATTTCATTAAACTGCTACATTTCCATCGCTCATGTTCCAGTCAACATAATTGATAGGCGGATCCCTTCTCGTGTACCAAGGTACCGAGTGAAGGACAAACCTTGGTTCAATGATGATTGGAGATGTGCTTACTTGGAGAAGCAGGAAGCCTATCACCTTTGGAAAGGTAACAGATCAGATTTGAACTGGAACAACTATACTCAGCTTCGAGCTTTTGTTCAGAGAGTTTATGCCTCAACTGAAAAGGAGTATAATTTAACCATAAAAGAAACCCTTTCTGGTACAACTCAGGAACATAAATGGTGGTCTACCCTTAAATCTACACTCTTTGGTGTGGATGCAACAGTTCCTCCTTTACTTAAACCAGATGGCTCAGTCACTCACTGTCCAAAGGAAAAGGCAACCCTTTTTGCTGATGTTTTTGACAGTAAACAGAGTAATGAAAAACTTGAACTTCCTCATTCCTGTTTTCCTGAGGCTAAACTAACTAGTTTAGCTTTTCGATCTTGTGAGATTAAAGCTCTGTTGATGGTCCTTGATGCTTATGGAGTTGTAGACCCAAATGGTATTTTTCCTTTGTTTTTTTATAAAGACAGCAGATTTCTTAGCTCCAAAGTTATCTGTTATTTTGCGCAAGTTAGCAAGAAGAGGAGCTTTTAGCACTTGTTGGAGAATTGGTAATGTTACTCCTTTATGTAAATGTGTTTGTGGTTGCTCAAGTCCCACTGATTACCGCCCAATTTCCATAAGTCCCATATTATCTAAAGTTTTTGAACGTCTTCTGGTAAAACATGTTAATAGGTTTGCTGAAGGTAATCATCTACTCCCTAGAATACAATTTGGTTTTCGTAAAGGCCTTGGAGCATGTGGTGCCCTTCTTACAATCTCCAATGCTGTACAGAAATCCCTTGATTGTGGTCAGTAAGTTCGTATGATTGGCCTTGATTTTAGTGCTGCCTTTGACCGTGTTAATCATGAGGCCCTTGTTTTCAAACTCAAACAGTTGGGAGTGGGTGGGTCGTTTCTTAGCATTATTATTGATTTTTTTTAAGCAATAGATCTCATGGGTGCCATAGTGAGTATAGGAATGTGATATCCGGTGTTCCACAGGGCAGTGTTCTTGGCCCATTACTTTTCATACTATTTACACATGACATGTGGTTTGGCCTAGAAAACAAGCTTCTTGCATATGCAGATGATGCTACTCTCTTTACATCAATTCCCTCCCCTGAATGTAGATCTGGGGTTGGTGAATCCCTTGACAGAGATTTAGCTAAAATTAGTGCATGGTGCAAATTATGGGGTATAAAGTTGAATCCTAACAAAACTCCAAATCTGATTGTAAGTAGGTCAAGGACGGTGGCTTCTCAACATCCAGATATAAGTATTAATAATGTTTTTTTAAATTTGTATGACTTTTTCAAAATTTTTGGGTGTGATTTTCGACAGTAAATTTACTCATGAGAAACACATTAGGTCTGTGTCTTCTTCAATTGCACAAAAAAAATGGCTTATTGAGAAAGTCTTACAAGATTTTCGGTGATCAATCTATTTTGAAGAAGTGTTTTAATTCTTTCATTCTACCTTGTTTTGAGTATTGTTCTCCTGTCTGGTGTTCAGCTACTGATTCTCATCTTAATTTGTTTGACAAAAACTTATGGTCTATTAAATTTCTTATTCCTGATCTAGATATTAATCTTTGGCACCGTCGTTCAATTAGTGCATTATGCATGTTGCATAAGATTTTTCATAACTATGACCATCCTTTACATTCATATCTCCCTGGACAATACTATCCTGTTCGTAATACTAGGCAGGCAGTTAATTCTAATAGCTAAGCCTTCTCCATCATGAGGCTCAATACTACACATTATTCTAGAAGTTCTTTTCCAGCTGTTACTAATTTGTGGAAGTATCTTCCTAATCGGGTAGTTAAATCAGTAGAACTTCAAAAGTTCAAAGTTGGAGCAAATGTTTTTTATGTTGACCAGGCTGTCATATCGGTTTTTGACGTTGTTAATAGTTTATATAGGACATATCTGTTTTGACGCTGTTACTGTTTTTAAAATGATATATTGTTAATTTATTCTCGTTATTTATTTATTTCCTTATTTCCTTTCCTCACTGGGCTATTTTTCCCCGTTGGAGCCCTTAGGATTATAGCATTTTGCTTTTCCAACTAGGGTTGTAGCTTGGCTAGTAATAATGATTATAATATTAAAGTGCTTTCCAGGATCTGGAGTCCTGATGTGGGACCTTGAAGTGTCATTCAAGTTTTACATAAAGGACCAGCCTCTGCTAAACATGAATTGCTTATTTTTATATTTGAATGGTTATATATACAAGGTATTTAGAGTTTCAATTTCAATCGACATTTTCATTTGGGGAAGACTGCGTTAGACTATTACTTACATATAGATATTTCTATTTTGGGAGTGGGCGTCATATTTTCTTAAAGTATTACTATCAAATCTACATCCCTAGTTGGAAAAGCAAGGACTACGGCTCCAACAGGGATTAATAGCCTAGTGAGGAAAGGCAATATGGAAATAAATAAACTGGAAGAAAATTAATGAACAATGAAAGGGAAATATTTCAATATCAGTAAATATATTAAAAAAAAAATTCGCAGAGGAACAACAAAGTAAGTAAAAAAAAAAAACGCACACAAGTGGAAGAGAAAGAAGATAGAATAATGTGCAGGTGTGTACAAAGGTTATGACACTACTCATGACTAGAGAAAAATGGTTTGATTTTGTAAAGTGCTCCTATGATAGCTGCTAAAGAGTCTCTTTTGACCTTACCAAGAGGAGATTAGCCACTGAAAAAATTACAGTGCCGAAGTTAATCCCTAGAGCAAAGAAGAATTGTTTGGTAATTTCAGTGTTTTCAGGTGTATGGGGACGGAGGGGAATGTGGAAAAAATATGGCAGACTATTCAGAGTATGTGTAGGCAAAGAAAATGAGCTGTAACCAGAGAGAGAGCAGTGCCATGCAATACTGGCTGTATAGTTTATAGGTGTGAAAGGCTTAGTGTATTGCCATGATCAGCAAAGCTATACCAGTCAGAAACACCCATACTAGGTTGGTTTGCTGTCAGCTATAAGGGTAAAGACTCCTACCAACACCAATCCGTAGTGGCCCGTTTCGGGATGAAATCGAATAAACTCTAGGCATGACAGAGGTATTTCAGAGGTCTTTGTTTGGAATTGAACTAGAAACGGCTATATATATATATATATATATATATATATATATATATATATATATATATATATATATATATATATATATATTTGTGTGTGTGCGTGTGTGTGTATGTATATGTGTATACATAAGTATATATATCTCGCTGATTAAAGATACTATATATATGATTTCTCAATTTTCTTGGAAGTTTTTCAGTATTTACTTCAATCTCCTATTCAAGAAATATGTGGCTCCCTCAACATTTCCCGAGTGTATTTCCAATCATCGCCGGTGAAACTTCATATACTATGCAAAGAGAACTGTTTAACAAAGACTTCCGGAAAGCCACCGCCCACTTGTTTATTGACTCAATATCAATATTCACGCCGGGCATTCATTGGGCAGCGTCAGAATTGCAATATGTCCAATTCTTTAAGTTGTTATTCTAACTACGATATCTGGCCTGTATTGTATGAACAATATTTATAGTTGACAAAGTTATTTTGGAAAAGGGATAAAAAATATATGTAAAATTGTGTAACACTTGTGGTCAACAACTAATAGTTAACGACTAATCAAATTATCAGATTATTGGACGTGTCTTCGAATTATCACCATAGCAAACGTTTCACTATAAAAAAAAAAGTTACTGATAAAAACGAAGAACTTTGTTTATAGCCGACGATTGTCGTACAATTCATAGTTCTTTTTTCAGCAATGAATACTATATTGATTAGTGTTCTTAATAAGACAATCTTTTATCCAATCACATTATACGCTATTCTATCAGAGGATTTACCTGGATTGTAAAAGTGTGTGTATGAGAGAGAGAGAGAGAGAGAGAGAGAGAGAGAGAGAGAGAGAGAGAGAGAGAGAGAGAGAGAGAGAGAGAGAGTTTTCACATAACTCGCAATTTTCTTAGATTCCTGTAGTTTTATGCTATCTCGGACTATGAAATCAGAATTAAAAGCATTGTGGCAGCAACAAATCGTTGAGCTGAATTTTGATAAATGTTTTATATTCCAATTAAAGTATATGCATATGTAAGCCCTTTCAGTGGGTTAACTGCTTCACTCTAAGTATTCAGTGGCCATTTTCCTCTGGGAGAGGGTAAAAAACACTCTTCATCAATGGTAGGCAGGTCTTCTAGAAGGACACTTTAAAATCAAACCATAATTCTCTAGTCTTGGATAGGGCCATAGCCTCTGTACTATGGCCTTCCACTGTCTTGGGTTACAATTCTCTTGTATGAGGGTACACTAGTGCGCACTATTCTATCTTATTTCTCATTTTCCTCTTTTGTTCAGTTTTTATAGTTTGTATGGGAAATATTTATCCTAATATAGTTACTGTTCTCAAAATATTTTATTTTGCATTTTTTCCTTTCCTATCTGGGCTATTTTTCCTATTGGAGCTCCAGGGCTTAAAGCATCCTGCTTTTCCAGCGAGGGTCTTAGCTTAGCAAGAAATAATAATAATAATAATAGTAATAATAATGATAATAATAATAATAATAATAATAATAATAATAATAATAATAATAATAATAATAATGAAAGTCATCACATTTAGGTCGCTGCGTGAGGTTCATTAGGTAAGATAAAAAGAAAAATTGTTGGATGGTGCAATAAAAAAAGAAAAAAAAATCATGGAAATGCTGATAATCCGAAACGACCCATACGACTCAATATGCATTATTATGCAGTATTGTTTTGATGAGTAAATTATGCTCTTTGTATAGAGGAACTTGAGTTTTTGAGTAAAATTGCAAGTTTTATTACCTGCCTTTGAAGTTTAGGGATTACAGTTGAAATATAGAATATTGCGAGAAGTAATACATACTAGTATAATGATAATTCGTGTAATTTGCTACTTAACTGGTTTATGAAAATTGGTTCTTTGAACAATAGATTTTACCTGGTGAATATCCCAATCATGTAATGTGTAATGAAGGTCATGTAAAACGAAGAAAATGGTTGTTGGAAGGATACATTGGAATATGGAAATACTTGGACCCTCTGACAGCGTAGATTCTGTATATACCTTACTGTGAATTTTTTTCTTTTCCGGATCCTACTTTTGATGGCCACTTTTTTTTTGGTTCTGTGAAATAAAATATCAAATGTCAAAACAAAGCAGTTAAACGAAATTCGAGAAAATATAAGGAACAGTTAATTTCTTTGTTTTGGCTGACTTATAAGAATTGTCAAATGACTGTGCCTGGCTAATGGAACCATGACGAAGATGATGGAAGAACATAGAAAATAGTTTGTTGTACATACGCAATACCTCTCGAAATCGCATACATTCGCACATATTTACAAACAGAAAAAACAGATAAGTAAATAAATTCATATATATATATATATATATATATATATATATATATATATATATATATATATATATACATACATACATATATAAATATATATATATATATATATATATATATATATATATATATATATATATATATATATATATATATATATATATATAAATATAAATATATATATATATATATATATATATATATATATATATATATATATATATATATATATATATATATATATATATTAGTGATCACAAGCTCCTCATGACCACACTGATATTAGATTTGAAAGCTCCCAACGGAAATGTAGATAGATTATCCTAGGTTTGGTACAATTAAGCTTTCAGAAGATGAGCACCGAGAAACCTTTGCAATTGAATGTAGGAATTTGATTGCAGTCTCAGAGACCTTAATAGAAGAAGATCAGACAGTTCATGACGAATGGTGTGATATTAGAAACATATATAAGGTACTTGGTAGGGAAGTTTTTTGACAGATAGTTACATGGAGGAAGCCATGGATATCAAATGATATACTAAGAAAAGGCGACAAAGACAGAAATTGATTGTTGAATGTTTTCGGGAAGTAATGAAAATTACAAGGTGAGTATTGATAGAGAAGTCAAAAGAAAAGCCAAGAATGACTGGAGAGAATATTTAGACAGTAAATAAGAGGAGGCTGACAAAGTTATGAATTCAGGGAGTGGCTAGGGTGTAAGAATTGTTCATTGTATTATTAATAAAATCTCCACGCGGGCAAAGAAGAGGAAGCATATACCCATCCGAAAGAGATATGGATCTGTTATAACAACCGAAGATGAAGAAAGGCAACGTTGGATGGAACACTTTATTGAGATCATCAATAGGTGAAATGAAGGGAATAATTTGATTGATATACATGAAGCTGATGAAGACCTTAATGCGCCCATGAATGAATTCAGTGTCTTTGAAGTCAAAGCTAATTTCACAAAACTGAAGAAATGGAAAGCCACTGAATATGATGGAATAACTGCTGAGATGATATTGGTCGAAAATGAAGAATGTATGGAAAGGTTAAACCAGATGGATGGGAGCTAGATGTGGTGAAAAA
>NC_090733.1:12404567-12409567 GCF_036898095.1 Palaemon carinicauda | reverse complement strand
CAGTTAGCATCGGAATTGTATGGCCATATGCAAATGTTTGGTGAAAATAAAAATAAAAAAAAACACAGGCAATCCTAAACCAACCATTAGACAAGAACATAAGAATATCTCTCTCTCTCTCTCTCTCTCTCTCTCTCTCTCTCTCTCTCTCTCTCTCTCTCTCTCTCTCTCTCTCTCTCTCTCTCTCTCTCTTTCTCAATAATATATTTGGTAAATTGTGCAATACTATACAATGAGGAGTAAAATTAGATAATTGTTCTTTTTTTTCCTTATCATTAATACATAAACCTAGTTGATATTTCATAGATTTATTGTGCTATGGTTACAATCACTTACCTACTGTATAACTACTGTAAATGTAACACGCAACATTTTACTAAAATAACTGAAGGTAACTTTAAAAGTTTCTTTAGCTTCTTTAACATCTAAGTTATAATAAATTTTCATGCAAATACATATCTTTTATATTTGTTAGCTTCTTAAATAAAATGTAGAATTTAAATATTTTATATTGATTTTATTCAATATATAACTAATTTCTTCCCACTTTTTCTATTTTTATTTTTTATGATTTACTTTTTTCTAAGGCTGAAAAAGAGAGGAATGAAAAATGGGTGCAATTTTTTATGGCAAAGGATCTCGATATGAAACATAAATGATTGATGGTTGACGGGGCGGAAGCTTTAGTTCTTCACATTTGGAATAAACAAGAAAACTGGGGGACTTCGGAAGAAATTCCCTCGGGTGCAAACCAGTGTTGAACTTTCACTCTGTGGTTTTGGGTGCGCAGAGCAATAAAGTAAAACATATTTGTTTTTTTTACAATTGTTTACAGCTTATATATATATATATATATATATATATATATATATATATATATATATATATATATATATATATATATATATATATATATGGGTTTGTGTGTGTGTGTGTGTGTGGGTGTGTGTGTGTGTGTGTGTATTTTCAGGTGATTACCTCCTCCTCTCACTGGGCTATTTTCCTTGTTGGAGCACTTGAGCTTAGTGTGTGTTGCTTTTCCAACTAGGGTTGTGGCTTAGCAAGTAATGATAATAATTATAATATGGCACTCGAATAATGTCATTTATAGTTTCATTTATAATCCGGTACTGCCATTTACCTCCAAATATTATTCTGATTGGTTTGTTCTTAAATCTATAAAATCTGTTGGATATTGTTTCATTATCATATAACGACCCATGTCTATTCAGTAACAGCGATATCACTAAACTGATATAGAGCCTGATTTTTATATGTAATTTCATGTGATTTCGTTTCCAAATTTAACTTAACCTAGCCAGAGTCTGTTTTTTTTTTTTTTTTCTTTTTTTCAATATTTCATCAAACTACAAATCAAGAGACATTGGATTAGAGACCATATTTGCTAAATGGGTTAATGTTTCTACCTCTTTAATCCTTTCTCCTGATACTGATATTTCATCTCCCTTTGCATACTCCGTTTTCATTGTTATTGTTATTCTTCTCTTTAATATGTAGTCAAAATGCAATATTTCAAGAAAAGTAACAAAATTAAAGTAGATCTTTCATATATACAATATAAAAAATTAGAGATCAAGAGAAAGAGAGGTACAGCATTCATTCTTATTCATTGATTAACTGTACGGTTGGAAGTGAGTTTATTTTGATACTAAATACAAATCATGAATACTCTTTACACTTATTTCTATCGTCGGTACGGCTCAAATACTTTACCAGGGAGAGATATTTAGCATCAAAGGTATTTTCCAATGGTTACTACATCCCTTGTTATAGCGAATTCGATATGAACGTATATATATATATATATATATATATATATATATATATATATATATATATATATATATATATATATACATATATATATATATATATATATATATATATATATATATATATATATATATATATATATGTATATATATATATATATATATATATATATATATATATATATATATATATATATATATATATATATATATATATATTTATATATATATATATATATATATATATATATATATATGTATATATATATATATATATATATATATATATATATATATATATATATATATATATACATAAAAACAGTTATCAGCACAAATCTACGAACTTGGCTGAGAGTTGACACGATTCCAATCTATGTCGGTTGGAAGCGGTAATCAAATATTTTTTTTCTCGAACTGTCATCTAAAATGACAAAATATTATCGTCGTGTTGTTGACGTCTGTGACAAGGGAAGGAATTTGTGTCCAAATTAAGGCTATGTTGATTTGTTTCTTGGGTCTTTTCCCTTTTCCATTTCTCACGCCTAGAAAAAAATCTTTTACTGAAGATATTGACAAAAAGAATTCATATTTTTGAGGTATTTTATCTCTCTCTCTCTCTCTCTCTCTCTCTCTCTCTCTCTCTCTCTCTCTCTCTCTCTCTCTCTCTCTCTCTCTCTCTCTTTTCTATAAGATTAATTTATTTTATATTATATTTAAACTTATCTAAATAGGAGTCTTTAAGGTAATAAAGAAAATTGAATTACATATTTCATTACCTTATGCAACATACACAAATAAAGCGATAACAAGGCTTTTTGAATGTGTAAGAAGATATATTACCTCTTTGCTCCTTGTACGTATCCAAATCAAGATCAGTTTGTAATTTCGTCACCTGTGATATCCGAAAAGTCTAAGCGAAATATATTTGATGAATATCTAGTTACAGCGTTTTATATATATATATATATATATATATATATATATATATATATATATATATATATATATATATATATATATATATATATATATATATATATATGCATATTCATATATATATATATATATATATACAGATGTTTATATATATATATATATATATATATATATATATATACTTATGTATATATATATATATATATATATATATATATATATATATATATATATATATATATATATAAATATATATATATATATATATATTTATATATATATATATATATATATATAAACATCTGTGTATATATATATATATATATATATATATATATATATATGTATATATATATATATATATATATATATATATATATATGAATATGCATATATATATATATATATATATATATATATATATATATATATATGTATATATATGTGTGTATATTTATGTATATACACACACACATATATATATATATATATATATATATATATATATATATATATGTATGTATAATTATACATATATATATATATATATATATATATATATATATATATATATGTATATATATACATATATATATATCTATTTATCTATGTATCTATCTATCTATCTATCTATATATATATATATATATATATATATATATATATATATATATATATAGATAGATAGATAGATAGATAGATGGATACATAGATAGATACGCAGATAGATAGATATATATTTAGATAGATAGATATTTATATCTAATATTATATTTACTATAGATATATGTACATTGTATTACAAAACTTGTGAAAACGTCTTATTTTCCTTATATGATAATTTAAAAATAAAATCATTCTTTTCACTATACATGTTAATATAATTGTAATGCGAAAATTTCACTGTGCTTTGGAGCTCTAGATTCTACTTCGGCACCAACTGTCTGACTCGCGTGAACTATAAAGTACAAGACGATTCGATAATGGGTCTGGCCCTTGTCGTCATGTTGCATAATGCTTCTTGTCTGACCGGAACGTCGGGGGGATGTTGGTTCCTCGTATATAAAGGACAGGTGTCGAGCGAGAAGAAGACCTGACTAAACACTACTTTTAAGTGGAGACAGTTCAGCTACATCCAATGTGACCTGAAATTTATTATTGAACTTTCAACGATTTGATATCTTGAAGACAAAGAATTTTGGACTCGACTATTATCAGAATTTTTGTTCCTGCATTTCGATTCTATATGTAAAACTACGTAACATCATCTGTCTATTACTGCATAGAAGTTTAAAAAGTCAACTCAACATACTTCTTTTTAAGATTGAAAATCTAATTATCATTTGGTGTTCCGTGAGTATTCTGTGGATCTTGTGGAATGCTGTAAATATCTATATCAAATCCTAAATATCGATATATTTTGCGCTTGCTGGCTATCATTATAATTTTCTATTTATGTTTTTGTATTGTTTCTTAAACTGTATGAGATTATTTGGCATAATCTACATCTCGTGAAATAGTTGCACGTAACAGAATTTGGGGTCTATATCCAGGATCTGAATTTTTATCCTGTTTGCAATTCAAATATTGCCTATAAAGTAAACCTTTGTCAATTGTATATAACAGCCAGCAAACATGTTATAATTTAACGCATCTTAGTTTTATGACAAAGTTTTGAAGATCCGCAAATTGAGAAAGTTAAGTGATCTTAAGAAATCGAGCTTAATCAGTTTAGGCAAACATCTTGAGCTTAATGTTAAAAATTCAAAGAAGAAAGAGGTTAAAGATTGCTTACTTCAATATGTGGTGGAAAATGATGTGTTACACCAGGATGTGTTATATAAGATGGATAAGGAATCAGTGTGTTTGATATACCCCCCCCCCCCCAAAAAAAAAAAAAAAGAGTTAAAACCTGAAAATATTAAGCAGGTTAGTTCTAGTGATATTGATAAATCTGGTTCAGATATTTTTGGCAAAGATAGAGTTGAGCTTCTTTTTCTGTTATTATTATTATTATTATTATTATTATTATTATTATTATTATTATTATTATTACTTACTAAACAACAATCGTAGATGGAAAAGCAGGATGCTATAAACCCAGTGGCTTCAACAGGGAAAATAGCTCAATGAGGAAAGGAAAAAAGGAAAGTAAAATATCTTAAGAAGAGAAACAACAATAAATATTTCCTATAAAAACTATAAAAACATTAACAAAACAAGAGGAAGGAAAATAAGATGGGAGTGTGTGCTCGAGTGTACCCTTTA
>NC_090733.1:12389567-12399567 GCF_036898095.1 Palaemon carinicauda | reverse complement strand
CTGTTTACCTTGGCGAAGGTTATCCAAGACGAGGCAGATTCCTTCCACTCTTCACGGTGAACACAAGTGGCTAATATTCTTATAAATTGACGTGAATATTATTTTCAGTATTGCATGAAGTCGTGTGCTGTTTCACAGTGAGAATAACTTTACCATGCGTTTCATGTAAGACCACGTTAATCATCCCTGCTTTCGTAATTACTGATGGGCGGGAAACGAGATCTGCTGCTACGTCCAAAGAAACTTTCCATCAAGATGTTATTAAGTTGGTGACCGTTGGATGGATTATTGCACCGGAATGGATTACGCACCTGAATGGATTACTCAACTGAACAAACCAGCGCAAGGCATTCTTTGAGGTAGGTCTCGTTCCGTTTGGCACACAGAACAAGACTTTAAAGTTGCCCTATTATTTTAGTGCGCCTTCATCAAACTTCTAAAAATAATCTCGATTCCTTAATTATCTCTTTAAGTCAGTCAATTTTTTTTTACACTTGCGAGATCCTTCAATTAACTGTGATATTAAATTTTAGAAAACTTTTGTAACTTTGTCTTGTCACAGATATTGAATTTTGTCTCGTTGATTGACAGCTTTCTTTTGTTTTTTTAGGATTCGAGGTATTCGAAGTGTAGGGGGATTTGGTAACCAGTGCCTAGGGTACCAAACATCTGGGCGGCTTCGTTGTCTTCCTGGGAATGTAATAGTTCAAGATAGCTTTTTACCTTGCTGAAAGTGTTGCTTCAGATTCACCTAATAAATGCTTGAATTTTTTGCATTCGTATTTTTTTACATCTCTCTATTATTTTCGAATATGGCGACCGTGATAGGATTGATGAATTTGTTCAGTTTTCCGCCCAGATGTTTTTGCGTAAGTTAGGGATGAAAGTGAATACTTCGATATTTTTTAGCTTATTACATTTTTTGAGCGATTTTTCGCTCGGGTCGTTTTCAGTGTCGTGATATTTTTGGTATTAGACCTTTATTTCCAATTAATTTTGTTCGATTTTTCCTTTTCACAATGTCTAGTCAACTTAAAGTGCTTGTTAATTCTCGTAAGTATATACGAAAGTGTATTACCGAGAATCATCATAACATTTTTACGTTTCCTTCTATGTCTTTAGTAGAAAAGGGTAAATTAAAGTTGCAGTTTGAGAATTGGATGCACAGGTTGGAGGATTTAGATAAACAGATTTTATCACTGAAATATGAACAGTGGAGTACAGAGGAGGAGGAAGCAAAGTCTGAGCAAGAGTTACAGATGTGTCATAATTATGAAGACAAGCTTTTAGAATGTTTATTGGCTGTTGATTCTTCGAATGGTAAGTCATCTGTGCCATCTACTAGTGATCAAAGTGCAGCTCGTAGTTTGCTCAAGAGTCCAGTTGCTCCCCTTCCTACGTATGGTAGCTCTGAGGATGAAGACTTGGATAGGTTTCTTTGTGAATTTGAAGACACTATTAGTAAATTTAACTATCCAGAGTATGACAAACTGCTTTTGTTGAAACAACAGATTACTGGTAGGGCACTCATTTTATTAAACTCTTTAGAGGCTGATAAGCGAGGTTATTCTTTTGCCAAGGACTTGTTAATTAAAGCTTTTGCATCGAGTGATACTCAGAAATTCAATATTCTGAAACAATTGTCGGAACTTAGGCTTAATGATAGTGCTGACCCGTATGATTTCATTTCCAGAGTTCGTTTAATTGTTGAAAGGGTACGAAAGCTACAGATTGATATTGACTCAGTGCTTCAATATTTCATTTGGGAAGGAATGAATATATCCTTTAGGAATCACTTTATCCAAATTACTAATAATCATAAACCAAAATTGAGTGATATTCTAGAAAATTATTTTGAAGCTACTGAGCGGTATTTGGCAAGCCAAAGGCAGGGAAAACCCAATCGCAAGAATGTGGCCCCAAAGGAAACTAATCAAATTTCTGCTGACAATGCCGCTTCTGCTATGGCCATTAATATAAAACCTGAAACAGGTAAGTCAAAAACCTTCAAGCCTTGCAGTATTTGTACTAAACTTGATGGCACTGAAGCAAATCATCCAATTTTTAAGTGTACAAAATATTGTTCACCCAGTTCTAAGCTTGATAAAATTGAAAACCTACGAGGCTGCATTAAGTGTTCAAATTTGAATCTTGAGAGTAACGCTTGTAGGTATAGATTTCATAGTCGATGTAAACACTGTGGAGATTGGCATTTTAATTTTTTGTGTCGGAAATTGGATGATAATGTTAAACAGGATGTTAAGTCTTTTCAGTCTAGCTCAAAAAGTGAAAAGAGTATGCCTAAAAAGGATGAAAAATCTCGTAAGCAAACCAATAGTAGTGTTGTTAATGTAACTGAAGCTTTTCAGGTAGACTCTGATGTAGAGTCCATTTTACCTACATTTACATGTAATATTGAGGGTAAACTGTTGATTAGAGGCCTTAAAGATAGTGGCTGTCAATCTAATTTTATTTCCAGTACAGTGGCTGAAAACCTGAACCTTAAGGTGATCAGGGATAATGTATCATTAACTTTGAATGGTATAAATTCTTCTCGGAAATATTTAACCAGGTTGGTAGAAGCCAATGTTGAAATTAATGGGGTTGTTAAAGTAGTTAAGGCTTTATGCATTCCAAGTATAAGTATTTCATTGATGCTTCCTCAATTGGGTAAAGTTGTACAAGGATTCAAAGACAGAGGTTACATGTTAGCTGATAAGAACCTTTCATGTCATGATAACTTTATTGATAATGTCGACTTCATTCTAGGGTCAAAGTCATGCCACTGCTTACCTCAGAATGAGATTTTATTTGGGTTAAATAGAACTTCAGTTTATGCTGAAACCCAGGCAGGGATATTATTGCAGGGTAATACAGACCAACTCCTTCAAGATCTTCCTTATTTACCATATAAAGTTAGTAGTGGTAATATGGCTACAGTTCCAGAGTTCAATATTGATATGAATATTAACAGTTGTCTTTTATCTGACCTTACCATTGAAGAAAGTTTACTCCCTACAGAATTTTCCATATTGGACGAGAAGGGAAACCTTATAGAATCTCAGCTTGAAAAAGCATTAAACCATGTTTTGGAGGAGAATTGTTCCAGGTACACGAACATGAGTAACGGAGGCCCAGAAGCTGAAGATTCAGAGCTTAATAACAAGCTAGTAAAGTATGCCCTTGATAATATGGTAAGAGATGGTGATGGTAGGATTGTAGTCCCTCTTTTGTGGAATTTTAAGGTGGCTCATCTATTGGGTACAAATTATGAGTTGGCTTTAATGGTGTTAAAATCTAATTTGAAGAAACTTCAAAAAGACGAAAATAAATTATCCCTTATGGACAAAGTATTTAAAGACCAGTTAAAGAGTGGAATAATTCAGAGAATTGACAATCTTCCCCAGTTCCTAGAAGAACACCCAAGTCACAGTTTCCTTCCCCACATGGGTGTATTTAAATTGAACAGGGAAACTACTAAATGTAGAGTTGTGTACCTCTCTAATCTTTGCCAAAAGAGTAAGGGTGGGGGACTAACAATTAGTCACAACCAAGCCATTTTTCCAGGCCCTACTTTAAATCAAAAGATTGTAGCAGCATTATTGCATCTGAGGTTTGGATTTAATTTGCTGTGTTTCGATATTTGTCAGGCCTTTAATAATTTATCTTTAAACGACGTGGACAGTAACAGGTTACTTTGTTTATGGTTCCGTGATGTAGAAAAGAAAGACTATACTATTGTAGCTTTTAAGAATGTTAGGCTAAGTTTTGGATTAAGATGTAGTCCAGCACTGCTAATGTTAGCTTTGTATAAGATTTTGATCCTCGATATTGATGATGAAAGTAAGTCTCTGGTCGAACTCAAAAAACTGATATATCAGTTGAGTTATATGGACAACTGTGCCATTGCTTTTGATTCTTCTGCTGAACTTGAATGGGCCTATAAACAGGTTAAAGGTATTTTTGAACCCTACCATTTTAGGTTACAACAGTTCATAACAAATGATTCTAATTTGCAAGAAATCATAGATTCAGAGAATGAGGTTAAGACTGATAGGAACGTAAAGTTGCTTGGTTTAGTGTGGGATCGGGAAAAGGACTGTTTATCCACCAAGCCCATAAATCTTGACATTAAGGCCAATACCAAGAGGGAAGTTTTACGTACTATTGCGTCGCAGTATGATCTTTATAATTTTAATGGCCCTTTACTTAATAGAAGCAGGCTCTTCCTACACAGATTACAATGTGATCAACACTTGAGTTGGGATCAAGCACTGGATAAAGAACGTTCGAGAGAATGGCAAAATATTGCTAAGCAAGCAAATGCTGCTCCTGTCATCAAAGTTCCTAGGTTTGCAGGAAGCAGAGATGACACTTACAAGCTGATAGCTTATTCTGACAGTAGCAAATGTATATTTGGAGTAGTGATATACATACAGTGTATTTCCACAGGTAAGCTAAGTTTTGCTTTTGCAAAAAATCGTATGGTAGGAAAAAACCTTCAATCTAAAAGTATACCTTCCCTTGAACTACAAAGTATTGCCTTAGCAGTGGAATGTCTCTTAGATTTATACAAAGAATTATCGGGTCCCTCTTGCATTAAACCTATTAAGATTCAGGAATTAAGGGTTTATTCAGATAGCCTTGTAGCTTTATCTTGGATATATTCGCACACTCACAATCTTGATAAACTACAGAAATGTTCTGTGTTTGTGAAAAACAGGTTACACGAGATTAGTGAACTGTGCTTAAAACACCCAGTTATATTTTCGTTTGTATCTGGAGAAGAAAATCCCGGGGATTGTATTACACGTTGTCTCTCTTATAAATCACTAATGAAAACTAACTACCTTACAGGTCCAGACCTTGTAAATGCTCCAAGAATGGAACATAGTAAGGATACTTTGGAGTTTGTGGTACCAGATCCCAAAATGGATATTCAGATACCAGTAAACAGTTTGGGTGCCTACATTAGTAGTAAGGATATAGAAATTGAACATTTTCAGATGACTTCAAGAGTTTCTAGCTTTCATAGATTAATTTTGATTTATCGCAATGTTTTATTGTTTGTCAATAAGCTGAAAATTAAGGTGATGGCTAGGGATCCTGACAAATTTAACCATTTAAAGGCTTTTCGCAGTGATCATAATTTTTTTGCAGAGGCTAGTAGATTGTTGCTGTCCAGGGACCAGGGATGTTATTTTGCTGAAGAACTTGAATATTTTAACTCTAGTGAACGTTTACTTAAGGACGTGCCAAAAATAGTTGGACAACTTAATATTTATATTGACAGAGAAGGACTGTTAAGAGTACGAAGTAAGCTGTCCAGACTTAAAGATGAAGGGAGGTATAGGTTTCCTATTTTGTTGTCTAAGGATAGTACTTTAACTACATTGATTATCAGAGATTATCATGAGCGGTTTGCTCATGCAGGTGTGTATTCTGTCTTGTCAGAGATGCGTAAAATGTTTTGGATGTCTAAGTCTTATTCTACAGTTAAAAAGGTGTTGAAGTCTTGTGTTGTGTGTCGACGTTTTAATGAAAGGGCTATCAAGCTTAACCAGAACTCTTACAGAGATTTCAGAATTAATGCACCAGAAATTCCTTTCAGGTATATTTTTATGGATTATATGGGTCCATATTTTGTGCATATTAACAGTCAAAAGGTTAAAGTCTGGTTATTATGTATAACTTGTAATTGGAGTAGGGCAATTAATTTAAAACTTTGCTATGACTTGTCGGTAAAGGAGTTCTTAAGAGCCTTCCAGTTACATTGTTTTGAGTTTGGTTTGCCAGAGTTATGCATTTCTGACATGGGCACTCAACTAGTTTGGAGCCAACATCATCATGGACTTTCTAAGGGATCCCGAGGTCAAGCTGTATTTGGAGGAAAATGGAGTCAAACCGATTCAGTTTGAACATTTTTTCAAAGGCCAGAGCCAACTTGGATCGATGGTAGAGACTTGTGTTAAGATGACCAAGAAGCTCGTCTATGGTTCTATAAAAAATAATGTACTGAAGGTAAGGGACTTTGAATTTTTGATTGCTCAGACTGTACATTTAGTGAACAGAAGGCCTATTGCTTTCAAAGAGGCTTTGCGTGTGGAAAATTTAGACGCATCAGTTCCTCAGCCTATTACCCCTGAGAGCTTGATTCGTGGCTATGACCTTACTTCTGTTAATATAATTCCCGATTTACAGAGGATACCAGAGATTGCAGATGATCCCACCTATACTCTTAACAAGTCAAGCAAAATTAAAAACTGCTTTTCTCATTTGAGAAAGGTTAGGAATAATCTTGTGGATTTGTATCATTCGGAGTTCCTGGCTACATTAACTCAGCAAGCTGTTGACAAAAAGAACAGATACCTTCCTGTTAAACATACCTCTTTACAGAAGAATGATATTGTTTTAATAAAAGAACTCTATTGTAAGCCTAACCAGTATCCTATGGGTTTGGTTAAGGAAGTGACTGTCAATGATATTGGAGAAGTTACTGGTGCTGTTGTGTTGAAGGGCAAGACAAGAGAAATTACTAAGAGACACGTTTCTAACCTTATATTTCTTTTAAGGCCTGAGAACCAAATTGAGCAAGACAGTGTTGCTGAGAAGCCTATTGATGATAATTTGCAGGGTCAGACTCGACGCGCATGTAAACCTAGAGTTGCTGCTGCAAGGTGTAAACGGAAAAATAGGAAACTCTTAGGTTTCGAGTAGTTGATCTTGTAAACTTTTGGTTATGGTTTTTAGCTTTAAGGCAATTTGTTTGTTGTCGCTCGGGTATTGAATTAATTGGTATTTATGATTAAATTATTCAATAATTTAATGTTTTGTGGGGAGTATACGAAAAACTGTATCTATAGTACATTATTAAATTTTTTATATTTTTCTGGTTTCCTTGTATTTTGACTGATACGCAGTAAGATTAAAGGATCTTATCATTTAATTAATTGCATAAGCCTTGCTGTGTGCTTTAAATAGTTCGAGACACCATTTATATACCTTAATGAGCGTAACTACCTTGAATACTAGTTACGCGTTTTATCGCCACCGCCGCTTAAAACTACTGTTTACCTTGGCGAAGGTTATCCAAGACGGGGCAGATTCCTTCCACTCTTCACGGTGAACACAAGTGGCTAATATTCTTATAAATTGACGTGAATATTATTTTCAGTATTGCATGAAGTCGTGTGCTGTTTCACAGTGAGAATAACTTTACCATGCGTTTCATGTAAGACCACGTTAATCATCCCTGCTTTCGTAATTACTGATGGGCGGGAAACGAGATCTGCTGCTACGTCCAAAGAAACTTTCCATCAAGATGTTATTAAGTTGGTGACCGTTGGATGGATTATTGCACCGGAATGGATTACGCACCTGAATGGATTACTCAACTGAACAAACCAGCGCAAGGCATTCTTTGAGGTAGGTCTCGTTCCGTTTGGCACACAGAACAAGACTTTAAAGTTGCCCTATTATTTTAGTGCGCCTTCATCAAACTTCTAAAAATAATCTCGATTCCTTAATTATCTCTTTAAGTCAGTCAATTTTTTTTTACACTTGCGAGATCCTTTAATTAACTGTGATATTAAATTTTAGAAAACTTTTGTAACTTTGTCTTGTCACAGATATTGAATTTTGTCTCGTTGATTGACAGCTTTCTTTTGTTTTTTTAGGATTCGAGGTATTCGAAGTGTAGGGGGATTTGGTAACCAGTGCCTAGGGTACCAAACATCTGGGCGGCTTCGTTGTCTTCCTGGGAATGTAATAGTTCAAGATAGCCTTTTACCTTGCTGAAAGTGTTGCTTCAGATTCACCTAATAAATGCTTGATTTTTTTGCATTCGTATTTTTTTACATCTCTCTATTATTTTCGAATAATATGTGTGTGTGTAGAGATGTATATATACACGCACACACACACACACACACACACACACACACACATATATATATATATATATATATATATATATATATATATATATATATATATATATATATATGTAGAGATGTATATATACACGCACACACACACACACACACACACATATATATATATATATATATATATATATATATATATATATATATATATATATATATATATATATTTATATATATATAAACATATATATTTATATATATATATATATATATATATATATATATATATATATATATATATATATATATGTATATATATGTGTGTGTGTGTGTGTGTGTGTGCGTGTATATATACATCTCTACATATATATATATATATATATATATATATATATATATATATATATATATATATATATATAGTAGGTAACTTCATGTTCACAATTATCGTTAACCAGTCGTTGGGTACGCATCTTTGTATCGTGGTGTCCAATATATGCAATATAAAGGTGGATTAATGATGCTTTTCTTTTCTTGAAAAAGTTCCTTTATGGCAATGAAGAAATTATGACTAGATTCCATTGAAAATATTCCTATCTCCAATTCTTATTTCTTATTTTTGTTTTTTTCATTTTCAATATACATGTCTTTTTTTCTTTTTTTTCTGTTCCTCATTATTTTTTAGCAACAAAGTTTGTTATCGTCAATCTTAGAGAGATATAAACTCTAATTGATTTTGAATAAAACCAATGATTTATCAAACAATAAATTCCATTCGGGGAATCAGAGTTTCTTATAATGAAATCAAACGGAATATTTCAGTAATAAATTTCCTTATACACTCGTAGCTTAATTAAAAACCGTTGAAATCTTAATGGAAATAAAGCTTCTCTTCCACTAAAATTTCGAGTTGATATCCATTGATATATTGGCCTATTTGGCAACATCCCTGACTGTTGATCACCTGTCTGGGTTCAAGTCCCACTACAATTGGTTAGTTTCTTTTTTGACTGCAACTTCACCATCGTTGTGAGATAAGGATGTGTGGTTTTGGAGTACCTATAGAATTAGATGGGGCGTGGTTGCTGATCATATGTATGTATGGTCAGTCTCTAGGGCATTGTCCTGCTTGCTATGGCAGAGTCACTCTGCGTTGACGTGTCCATTCATGAGCAGCCCTAAAACATTTAAACTATCGTTGGAAAGGGACATTGGTAGTAGTAGTAGTAGTAGTAGTAGTAGTAGACAGTAAAAATAGTTAGTAGTAAGGAAGCCAGAATTCTGTCTCACATATGCATTATAAAGATAAAGGCATAAACATTTTACTTATCGTGACTAATGAATAATGAAGGGGTTTACAAAACCAGCGATAGTTAATTTTCATATGCATCCAGTAAATCATTGTCGGAAGAAAAACCAGTAAGAGAGGAAGGTCAATATTAAAAATTGATTTTATATATATATATATATATATATATATATATATATATATATATATATATATATATATATATATATATATATATATATATATATATATATATATAATATTCCAGGAAACAGAAAATTTAATCAAAAAGATTATGAGTGTTTGATATGAGTTAAAACTTTGTCACTAAACGGGTTATAGGATGATTTGTTAATTAATTAATATTTTAGAATAAAGTTACCTAAAAAATATGTAATAAATATATATTAACGCTGGCAGAATTACGTAAAAACTATGATTTTTACCAAATTAAAACATCAAAGGATCTAGTAATAATATTGGAACAATCATGCTCTCTCTCTCTCTCTCTCTCTCTCTCTCTCTCTCTCTCTCTCTCTCTCTCTCTCTCTCTCTCTCTCTCTCTCTCTCTCTCTCCTTATTTGGTTGTTTATATAAGACTTGATTGGTTTAATTATGCTTTTCCAAAATATCCAGTATTTTTTTTTTATGTAATCATTGAAACTGATGTAAGTGCTCAAACGACTTTTTTTTTTTTTTTTCTATTTGCGTTAGCGGCAAAATATCTGAAGGAGCATTAACATGAAGATTTTTTCCTTGAAATTCACATTTTAAGGGAAAGACACCAATCATTTTGATATTTCAGACAAAACATTTCACGTATTAG
>NC_090733.1:12347067-12362067 GCF_036898095.1 Palaemon carinicauda | reverse complement strand
TTTTTTTTTCATCAAAATTATATTTTAAATTAAACACTGATAGGCAATTTGGGAGGAATTATTGAGGTAGTTGGAGTGGCCTGACATATTGGTAAAGAAAGCCCTTAATATCTCTTACTTAAACCTAGAGTTATTTTTTATTTTCAATAGTGATTATTATTTTCAAGATCCTTGTAGTAGTAGTAGTAGTAGTAGTATTAGTATTATAGTAAAAAAATAAATATATCATGAAATGATATGTGGTTGTCCTTTTTCAGACCTTCTTTACCTCAAATATTGATGTTTGATTCCTCAGTCATGCTAAACTTTAACATTTATTCACCCATAAGTATAAGTATAAAAATGCTTTATTATCATGTCAAAAAGAGGTAAAAAAGTTGAATGAAAAAAGGTTTTCAAGGAATATTAAGCTCAATATATGACCATTATTTAAAGAGAAACTAGATACCAATGTATATATAAATATATATATATATATATATATATATATATATATATATATATATATATATATATATATATATATATATATATATATGTGCGTGTGTGTGTGTGTATATATATATATATATATATATATATATATTTATATATATACATGTGTGTATATATACATATACATACATACATATATATATATATATATATATATATATATATATATATATATATATATATATATATATATATTTATATATACATGTATGTATAAATATACATATATATATATATATATATATATATATATATATATATATGTATATATATATATATATATATATATATATATACATATATATGTATATATATATATATATATATATATATAAATATATATATATATATATATATATATATATATATATATATATATATATATATTTATATATATATATATTTATATATATATAAATATATATATATATATATATATATATATATATATATATATATATATATATATATATATATATATATATATATGTATATTGTTGGCATAAATTGATTTCCTACTTCCCTGACACTAGGAATATTTGTAAAAAACCCGATACTTACCGATACTAAATGATAATTAGCCATTTTAAAGGCAATGATATCCCCCACTTACATATGATAAGTATTTCATTCCAATCAATGTAATACTGAAAACCGAAAAAGTTCCGGTAGATACAAAACACCGAAACTTCAGATGAAGAGACTAGACACTGCTCGTCGTGCTCAAAATCTTTTAACAATTAACATATCAATGGACTGATTTTTTTTTCATATTCTCGCTTTCATGGATGTTCCAATTTGCCTAAGAGGAAATCACTCTTGATTGAATTAGGTCTCACTTATGCAAAACAGGTCATTACATTTTATCCGTCAGTTGTGAAGGCATAAAATGTCATTAGTGAATCAGAGTTCAGAGAAATATTGGGTATTTCAATTGGATCGACAAATTCAGTTTATTTTTCCAATATCTGGAATTCTTCATTATATTGTATTGAGTTATTGGTCAAATATTATTTATAATTTTTTAATGATAACTAGATCTTTCAGAGGAATATCCTGGAGTCTTAGTCCCAGTGATGAAATAAAATTAAAAGATACATATTTATGATTATGCTTGATTAAATACATATTTCTGGGTGGTACAATATATTGATGTATTTAAGATTTATTGAATAACTACATAATTCGAGTACTCGTCTCCTCTAGTATTTTTGGGGGAGGGGGAAGGGACGTGTTTGGGCTAAAATTATATGTAATTACTTGGATCTAACAGGAAAAAATACCCTGTGATTTCGTTTGTTCAGCTTGACCTCAGCAGCTATTGTACATTTCACCAGCAAAATTGCCAACAAAAATTTATGTAAACTATTCTCTTGCCATTCACTGACTATCTTAATCTGAATTTCCCTTCCTGAATAGCAAAAATTAAATATTTTCTCGTTTCGCCGGTTCATGACGATTTTTAAATATCCTATGACCTAGCATAGTTAATTCTCCTGTAAAACTTCGTTTCCCCTCAAATTGTACAGAAAAACTAACCGTTTTTTTAATCCCAAAAGGTATCGCCGGTAAACCTTCATTTCTACTTTCCTAAATATACCTAATTTTCCTCATTTTTCTTCACTTCACCTCTGTTAGTATTCTTGTTCTCAGAATATACATTATTGTATCTTCCTTATATTTATACGTTTTTCAGCAAATAAAAACGTCAAATACCTGATGAATATTTATATATAAAAAAGGAAATAGAGAAAAAGAATAAAAGTATATTTATCAAAGTTTAATATTGATATTTAGGAGAATATGAATCTCTCAAAGACCTGGGGTCTTCCTTCTAGCAAAATCGGAAAGGTGACTTAGTAAAAATATCACCGTTAATACTGATAGTCCAGCTAGGTTTTGGTGTTGGTAGTAGTAAAATTATTATTCCGATGAATTACGTCACTGAGAGAGAGAGAGAGAGAGAGAGAGAGAGAGAGAGAGAGAGAGAGAGAGAGAGAGAGAGAGAGAGAGAGAGAGAGAGAGAGAAGGGGTAATTTTCCCAAGCTATTTGAACTAGCTCAAAGTCCTCTTTGTTAATTCAGCTTCTCTAGAAATCGATGCTAAACCTCATTACATTGGTGTCTCTCTACCAAATTCTTTCGGCCACCTGTTAGTTTGTCAGGAAGAAAATAACGTTCATATGTACTGGAACTGCTTTAGTTACCTAATGTTTATATGCAAAAAGTTATTAGGCAAAATACTAATAGAATATAGCGAGAGGCAGTAGATAATAATCATCGACTTTTTTTTGCATCATTTACAATTTGTTGCTTAGAAAATTCATTCACCGATATCATATTAGAACAAATAGTGAACATGCAAGATTGGGCTATTTTTTTAGTAAGGTTACATTAATGTTATATTAAGGTTGAACATAAAACTTCCATGACAGATCTCTATCTATTCCAAATACCAAAAATAAGGCTAACATTCAATTTTTATTTCTTTCCTTAATATTGCTCCAATTTTATCTCCGGAAAGTGTTTACTGGTTTTGGAACTCCTGCGGAGGAAATGTGTTGTGTTATAGTTATTATTTTTCTGAAAGTGATCTTAAGTTAACTGAAATACATGATGGAGACAGACAAACAGTCATAGAGTTAGTCTTAAACTAGAGGTAGTTTCATCTTAGTACAGGTTTTATTACCACTGAGGCTATCAAATGTATTCAGTAAATGGCAAATATAATGATATCCATTACTTTTTGTTACTTAGCTCTTTGCACTATATTTTACTCTACTTGCCTTTTGCAACAATGACATAATAACAACTACAATAATAATAATAATAATAATAATAATAATAATAATAATAATAATAATAATAATAATGATAATAATAATAATAATAATAATAAACAACGTTTGAGCAAAGAAACATTTTAATAAGCAGGGTCGAGATATGACAGATCCTGAATGAAGCTTTCTTTAAACTGAATGAGGAAAGAATATGATCCGTGAACTAAATACAAAACACTAAATTTAAAATGAAGCAAAAACTCTATTCAGTAAACCACAAATAAGAAACTTAGAGATCCATATTGTGGTTAATAATCTATTCATTAAGATCTCTCAATATTAGGAATACGAAAACAATATCAATCAATCAGTTTTGAATTATATATAAGATATAGAATGGTAAATATAATCTATTATTGTATTCCATATCGTTATTGGTCTCAGACAACGTCCACAATACATATTTGTAGAAATGAACAACAATATTCTTTTTCATAGGAATATACGTCTCTATTTCCATTAGGAAAACTGAAGACAATAATGAGCATTTTAAGGGGGAGCCATAATGGGCTCATTTTGTTTAATGAAAACTAAGAGTGGCCGTATTCCGAATTAGTACATTATCCATCATCTGTTGTGGCCTGGTTGTAGATGTTGATAGGTTATAATCGTAAACAGTAAAGGGCATTTGCTTTAGGTATCAATTACCATCAATATGTATGTATGTATGTATGTATGTATGTATGTATATATACATATATATATATATATATATATATATATATATATATATATATATATATATATATATATATATATATATATAAATAAATTTCAGTATAAATTCAATAAGATTGTTAATGTCAGGCATTTCTTAGATGTATATAAACATTAGCGGAGAGCAATGTACAGATAAAAGGGAGTTCAAGATAGTTTCATTGATAACAACGCAAATAATAAAGAGTATAGTATGATTGAGTATAATTATTAAAAAGGCTAAAAAAGGTAGCGGGAAAAAATGGACATACCATGTCCAAAAGCAGAGCTGAGAACCATGCCAACATAGCATCCAAATTCAGTGACGTCAAAACCAATACTTATTCGCAAGGATATGAATCACGAAATGAGGCTAGCAAGTAGTGCCGCTCTTCCCCCATTGATGTAGGACTTCTTTCTCTCTGGTATTCATGTCTTGGATGCAGACAAGAATTCACTTGCACGCGTATTGTTCCGATAGTCAAATTAGAATATTTGACTAGATAGGTAATACAAAAATATGTATCGTGTTATGGGATTATGATGAAATATCTCATAAAAATCTCTGCACGAGGTATTTTGCATTTGGAGTGGCATTGGAGTTTTCCTTAATTTATTATCATGGTCAGCCTTCATCCGATTTTTTTTTCATGGTTGTCATATATGTCAAGACTCCGTAATAATACAGTGAATATATTTTTGGAGTTTTGCACTAAGCCGCATGGTTGATATCAGGATTTTTATGAGTCTATGTAATCAATGGCGCCACAGAGTATTAGAAAACCTTAATATATATTGTTATTTAGGGTTGTGATGGCCTATTCGTATTGTCCCGACCTGACGATCGCTAGACTGGGGTTGGAGTCCCGCTGAATATCGATAGTTTCTTGTGTCTTCAAGTTCACCATCCTGCGGAGTCATCAACAGCCATTATTATTATTATTATTATTATTATTATTATTATTATTATTATTATACCTTTCCTGTTCTTTAAGTCTACTTTTCCACTGCGGGGGGGTGGGGTTTGGCAAGCTAGCCCCAACTTGGTGCCGGTCCCAAGCCCGGGCAAATGGGGAGGGTTGGCGGCAGGAAAGGCATACGGCCATGAAAAATTACCCAAAACAACTATTATTATTATTATTATTATTATTATTATTATTATTATTATTATTATTATTAATATTATTATTTTTATTATTATTATTATTATTATTTCTACTTGCTAAGCTACCATACGTTGGAAGCAGGTTGCTTTGCCCAGGGGCTACTCCAACAAGGAAAATAACCCAGTGAGGAAATGAAATAAGGAAAAACTACTAGAGAAGTTTAGGAACAGTAACAATATTGAAATAAATCTTCACATATAAAATATAAAAACTTGAAAATTACAAGATAAAAACTTTAAAATAACAATTGGAAGAGAAACAAGATTGGACAATGTGCCTGAGTTTACATCCAGGAAAGAGATCTCTAACCATATACAGTGAAAGGCCATTGTACAGAGGCTATTGCTCTACCCACGACTAGGGAACAATGGTTTGATTATGTAGTGTACTTCTCCTGAAAGAGCTGCTTACCATTGCTTAAAAAGCTCTATTACCCCTACCAAGAGGAAAGTAGCCACTGAACCATTACAGTACAGTGGTTAACTTCATGAGAGAATAATAATCGTTTGATAATTTCAGTGAAGCCAAGTATGAGGAAAGAGAAGAATGTGTAAGGGATAGGCCAAACTATTCTGTGTATGTGTCGGCAAAGATGAAACAAGCTGTAACCACAGAGAGGGATCCCATCTACAGTAGTACTGTCTAGCCAGTCAAAACACACAATAACTCTCTAGCGCATTATCTCAACGGGTGGCTTGTGCTCTGGCCACCAACTACTTGGCCCTCCTTGGTCATAGCTTTAGTGGGGAGGTAGCTCGGGCGTTGACCATATGTATATATATAGGCAGGGCATTATCCTGCTAGCTAGGGCATTGTCATTGTCTATTGTCTTTGATATCTAAAAAAAGGCCTTTAAATATTAAACCTATGACAATAACTTTATGCAAAGAACCTAATAAAATATGATGTGGTTTCACTTAACTGACCTTAATCAGAGCAATCACGAAATGGGATTGCCACGAAATAAACCCTTATTACTTTAACGCTCTTAAAAAAAAAAAAAAAAAAAAAAAAGAAAAAAAAAAAAAAGTGTTATTTTCCTATGTATTCTCAATTAAATTTTCGTAATGATCGACATCAACAGCTTAATTGCGACATGCAAGGTAATTTAATGATTGTTATCCATTAGATCTCGTAATTAATGTAATGCCTCTGCCTAAATTATCTTCCCCAGCCCTTTTATTCCTTAGAATTAATTTCCAGCTTATTAACTCTCATTAAGTTTTTTTCCTCGGTTTCTCTCTGATTTTTCTCAAGAGTGGGAACATTTTCCAAGGGCACAAAATTAAGCAAGAATTACCTTTTCGAGGATTCAATTACGAGCAGTTATTTCGTATATTAAGGAAATAAAGAGACAGGAAGCATCTAGAAGGAGGATATTGTTCGTAATGATAGTATTTTGTTTATTGTGTAGCAGAAGAGGCTGCGTTACCAAAACGAACCAACAACTATAACAGAGGAACTCTATACTTTAGACATCTTATTTTGTTAAGTTCATACCACAGATAACCATAATTACATTAACGTAGACCGTTTGCAGAAAAAGGTCACCTGGTTTTAGGTACATTTTTGCACTTTGAATTCTTGAATATGAGAAAATATTGTATAATATACTGTATATATCGTGATAGGTGTAAAATATTCTTAATGAATTAGTTAAACGATGGTATGCAATAATATATTCATTAAGCAAAACATTTTGCGTCTGAAAGGCTGCAGCTTGGTGATACCTTACTACTACTACTATTACTACTACTTCTACTACTTCTACTTCTACTACTACTATTACTACTATAATAAATAGTAGTAGTAGTAGTAGTAGTAGTAGTAGTAGTAGTAGTAGTAGTAGTGAATAAATTATACGATATACATCGGAGTAATAAACGTCAATTCGAGTTTTTCAACTCACTACATTCTGAGCTCTTTACTAGTTTTCCTGAGACCATAAGACATCAATGTATCCTGTGATATTCTCATGTCTCGAAGCTTCCTATTCAAACCTACTCATACTAGATAGCCTTCACATATCCGATAACATATCGTCTGCAAATGTAATTTTCTTTGATAAGAGATCCAGTTTCCAGGTTCCTCGCTGCTCTCTCCACAACACTGATTGTGGGCACTGTACCGCACGTGTTTCACACATGCTTGTATACTGTAACGGTACTTTCTTTTTATCGCATATCTCGCTCTACACCTCATTGTTAATGTTCATGAATTGTTTATTTTTTTTATTTGTATATACCTTTTGTACAAAAACTCGTTATCCGTTGAAATGAAGTTAGTTACATTCACCTTGCCTCTCAGTTACAACTTAACGGCTCTACGGCACAGCACACTACCAGAATCATAGATGCAAAGCGCTGCAATCTGTAGAATGTTCATTGTCATTAGCTACCTCCTACACAGACAGCAAAACTTGCATATTTTTTAGGGAACTTATCAAGCGAGAGGTCACAGACCGTCTCGTAAGCTATGAATGTTTGGTATACTAGTAATAAGGATTTCGCAAAACTAATGACTTTCACTTTTCCCAACTTACTGTAAATAGTAAAAAAATTAACCATCCATCGCCTAAGGGCATAATTATTTCAGTTCTTTACTTATTAATAGTACTCTAAGTAGTCATTCCACATACCTTTACTGTTCTTTAAGCCTATTTTGGTGTTCCACAAATTGAGAAACTATGAAACTTATACACTAAAAGATGCTAAAGCATTGACAGTTAAATTGGTCAGCCTATTTTATAAGAAATAAACATTGACTGTATAAAAACACACCGACACTTAAATATATTGAAAACTTCATCAGACTCTACTGTTTTGCTCTTTATCACCACGACTCTGTTGATAACATCGGCCAATAAAAACAGTTTTTCATTCCTTATACTGTTATCACACTTTTTTAAACATGTGCACTTATAGAGATATCTTGGCGTCAGCTCAACTAATCCAAAGTGCTTTTAAAACATATTTCACAAGAACCATGGAAAAGTTATTTATTAGAAAAAAATAATTTTACTCATGCAATTATAGCAACAGTTACTAATCGGCGATTTAGACGTTTACAATGAACAAATGAACTGAGAGGAAATACTCTTCTATTCTGACTCAACGGACATTAATATAGTTGTATTATTATTATTATTATTATTATTATTATTATTATTATTACATATCTATCTATTTATTTCTGAAGTAGACCCTCTCATAAACAAGATTTATTGAAAGTAATTGCTGCCTCAGTGGCATTAATTTTGTAATTAACTTTTTCTATTATTCTTATTATCTTATTCTCTTAATTGCTATAATCCCCCAGTAACTGGGATAGGGACATGTTATCATGAGGGAAGTGATGGAGCCCATGTCATTCACAATTCTTCTTTAATATATTACTAAACATAAAAAAGATAGAGAAAATCAGTATAAAGTTGGTATTTGTCGTAAAACACTATCACAACTTCGGTGTGCGCAAAGTTATGTTCACTTATGTACAAAAAATTCAATTTAATATTCGTTGATTCAAGTATGACAAACCATTCGACTCAACCGGTTTCGAGCAGTCAAAAGGTTTTCTGCTCTTTGTCAAGAGTAAACTGTAACAACAGGAAGTTGTTGTTGTTGGAGATTGCTGGGTGCTTACGGCCAGACACTTGCAGCCAATAGGAATTTGGTTGGGTTTTTTAGGGAGTAGGTGAATAGGTTGTGGCATGATTTGCAACTTTTATTTATAGGTGGTTTTTAGGATAGGATGTGGGTTAGGGATGATAATAAGCAAGGATTTCATTGCTTATTTTAGAGGCGCCCTGCCTCTTTTTGGAAGAGGAAGAAGGTGATGGAGGGGAGGAGGCATCCTCCCCAAGAGAGCCCACTGGGTCCTGTCGTTTAGTTGGAGAGAAAGAGGTACAGCAGTAAGTCCCGATGAGTAGAAGAGCTCGGGAAGGAACTAGAAAGGTTCAGTTTGAGATATTGGTATAGGAGAAGTAAAAAACTTCTTTAGTGGCCTAATCTTAAGTTATTAGAATGAGTAATAAATAGCATGAAGTTTCAGTTGAGTGTGAGAGAGCTGAAAAAGAGTTTGTTAGATGCTGTGAGTAGTCGAGAAAGCGTGGAATAAACATCCCTGCACCTGAAAGTACTAGAACAGAAATATAAGATAAAATTTAATTATCATTGGGGTCACTAAGACGTCTATGTGCTACTTGGTTGAGAGGGATTCCTTAACTTGAAAGATTAAAAGAGATTGCAAGTAAAAGAAGATTTAAAAGGAGGTAAACGGGATGCTTAGATTTCAAACTGGTGTTGTTGCTACGTTATCTCGGTGAAGGGTAGCTGCAGAGAAAGGCTGAGAATCTATCATCATTGGCAATTATGTGTTTAACAGTTGCTGTCGTAGGTACACGCTTATTGGGGTAAAATTACTGTCTTGAGTAGGCTTGTTTCTTGACACTGCGATAGGTAATGTTGCAGAGGTTCATATGCTGCTTGCACGCAGTAGCTGCATGGTCTTTCTAGTCTCTGCTGTGCTGCTGGGTCCTCGTCATTGTCATGATGATTTGCCAGTTGCACAGATACCCCAGTCGCATCACTAGTCTTTTGGATGTTGCAAAAGGCTGCCATTCAATTCTTGATAATTTTCAGTGTAGGTTGAAGTGTGATGCTTATTGTCTGGCACATTAGGGCAGATTTGTTTAGGTAATCGGCTTCAGCGTTGCCAGTGAGTCCGGTGTGACTTGGGATCCAATTCAGAGTTACTTGCCTGTTGTTGCCTTGGTGGGCTAAGGTTAAGTACTGTATTTCTGTGATAAGGTAGACATTTTCAGTAGGTTCTTTGTTGTTGAGGGCCAGAATGGCTCCTCTCGAATCTGTATGAATTGTTGTGTTTCCTTCTTGCAGATTGGCAGAGTGTTCTAGGGATCTGGCAATTGCATCTAGATCGGTTTGAAAGCCTCCAATTCTCTCTGTAGCCTGATGGAGACGCGACTGCAGCGGCTGCTATCCACCAGTATAGTAGATGCTGGGAGCTGAGGTGTTGCTGATTGCATTTTTGGCAGCCTCTGTGAGTTGCTGTGGTGTGCAGAGAGCTTTGTTTGCTGCTGGAAAGATAGTGAAGTTGTACTGTATGGGGTCCGGAGACCACGGGGCAGGAGTGCTGTGGTCATCATACATTTGTTGCCCCTTGGTCTTGTGGGCTTCAATTTGCATCTGCGTTCTATTAAGTGTGCCCAACAGTCTCTGTGCATGTGAATTTGGCGGGTCTATCAAAGAGCAGTCTCTGTCTGCAATGATTGACATGAATATGTTAATCCAGGTCCTGATGTCGATCCTGGCTGAAAGGAAAATTAGGTTAGTTTCGTCTCTTAACAAGCAGAGTCTGGTCCACATTGGAGAGCTACTGATGAGTCTCATGGCATTGTTCCGTACCACTTCTAATGATGCTTTTTGAGTTCCAGTCAGTGAGGGGAGCTTAGGTCCTGCATAGTTAATATGAGATCGAATTGCTTGAAATTAAAGATACTCTTTGTTTGAGGGAAGTCCTTCGTTTCATGGCTGGGAGAAGAATTTTTGTTTTCTCTCTCAGGTGGGTTACTTTGTTGGCCGGTGATAGAGCTTTGCTGATAATTAGTCCTAGATACATGAATTGACTCACCCATTCGATGGGTTCACCCATCACAGTGAAGTTCTGACGGTTGTGGGAGTTTTATGGCCATAGCTTTGGTCTTGTTAGTGTTGATCTTTAGGCCAAGGTCATTGCATTTACCCTGGTTCATGTCAAATGCCTTTTGGCTGGTTTTTCGTGTGTGCTTTATGTGGGCAGATGATGCATATGTCATTGGCGTATATGAAGATTTCTACTCCGTTTGGGAGGTCTAGAGTGGCTAGATTCTCTATGAGTAGGTTGAACAGATAGTGGCTTAGTATGCCCCTGTGTGACGTTCAATTTTCTAGGGGGATTAATTCTGAGGTTTTTCCTTGAAAAGTGACTCTGGCTTTTCGGTTCAGCGTGTAATTCCGAGTCCAGCCCAGTAGATGTCCTTTCACTCTTTTTTTCACCAAGTGGGGAGAGGATGGCTGGAGAGCTGGCTAGCTAAAATGCTTTCTCAAGATCGATAAAGAGGACAAAGTCTTTTTTTGTCGTTGATTGTTGTAAGAACATCGGTTATGCAGTCTTGAGTGCCTCTGGCTTTCCTGTAGGCATACAGGCGGTGATGTAGTGGGTATATTTTCCAGTGAAGTCTGTTAAGTACCATTCTTTCAGCTACTTTCTTGGTGCACCTGATTAAAGCTATGGGTTGGTAGGTGTCTGGATCTCTGGTTTTTGGTATGGGTTTTGCGTCCTGTTGGTTCCATGTTATTAGGTGGAGTCTCTGTGTGTGTTCTGTTAATTAAGTGCAAGTACACAGCCTTCGCGGGGCTTCCCATGTTCCTTAGCATACTGCATGGGATTAAATTGGCTCCGGGTCGGTGTACTTTCTGCCTTTTGCAAGTGCTGTGCTGAGTTCTTCCATGGTGTAGGGATTGTCGGTGTCATCTGTAATGTTGCAAGTGGCTTCTATAATGTTATTCCTGATTGGGAGCAGTGTTCTCGGCCCGTTTATAATTTGTAGAGGAAGATTTGAGCTTTTGGCTCGGTCGGCTAAGTTGCTAGAAATTCTATTTCCTTTTGTTAATGGGTCTGGGTAGGTGACTAGGCACCATGAATACCATTTGTCTATTTTTATTTCCAGTGTTACCTGGAAGAAATGTTTGGTTATTTCCACGAGTAGATCATGAAGTTCATCAGTTCTGTATCTTATGAAGAGCTCTCTGGTTCGGTGGATTCTTGCATTCATTTCATTGATGCGGCGTGTTTTGTTCCAGAATGCTTTTTCTGAGGCATGGATATACTGCCGGCATCATCTAGTTGCCTGTTGAAATCGAGTGATAGGGTGGAAATGTCATTGTGAAGGTTTTTTTTATGTATTCTTGAGCCTATTCTGTCATAACTGTCTCGAATCTTGCTAAGTTTGCAAGGTCTGGGTTCCACCTTTTCAGGGGAGAAGGAAGTTCAAGAACGGCATGTCTGGAAGGATTAGGTGTGGTTGGTTGTGGGAGGGGTGTGGTTGGTTGGAAGTTGGTGAGTTCAACGTGGCTGACAAAACTGTAGGTTGTAGTGGCAGTCTGCTCCCTGGAAGTCGGCGATGCGCTGCAGTGTTGCAAGACATCTGTCAAGCCAATCATGGTGGGTTCCTCGGCAGTTGGGGCACTTGGCAATGGTGTGGTGTCCGGCCTTGAACTTGGCAATGCAGTAGGCTGTAGAGTCCTGTCAGCTGCTGCAAACTGAACACACCTCTGGGTCTGTGCAGCGGCTCCTGTGGTGCTTAAACTTCTGAGCCTCTGACACCGGAATCTTCTGAGGGCTTCTCAGAAGTACTCCTCCGAGTAGAAGGTACCCCAGTGGGCAAAAGAGAGCTGTGGAGGTCGTGGTCCTTTGATGACTGCCTCCAGCTTGTAGGATCTCCTTTCAGCCTTCCCTTCACATCTCTTGGCTGAGAAAATGGAAAGGTGGTTTATCACAGGTTCAAGTGGCAGGTCAATGTCGTACACTATGATGATAGTCATCGGCTTGTCGGCTGGGTTGAGGGGTAGGACGTTGTCTTGCTGCTCCAGGAACTCCTTGGTTTGATGGTCCTGAGCTGATATGACAAGTTTTCCCCTCCGATTTGGACGAATTGTCATGTTCAGGTGAGGGTTCCTGGCTTCCATGGCGGCTATGGCAGCATAAGAGGTAGTTTTGGGGCCAGGAGTGAGCCTGAATCTGGCTGGATGGGTTGGGTGGGTTTACGTGCACTTAGTGGTCTGATGTGGAGGTGGTTGCTGGGCAGGATGAACGGTGGTATCCTGGCTGTTTTCTTCTTCTCCTTCTTCTTCTTCTTCTTCTTCTTCTGTTGCTGGTTCTTCTTTATCAAGGCGTTGTTCTGTCTCTTCTTAATTGTTCCTTTAGGTTTCAAGGACTGGTTCCATTTCTGGTTGCGTGGTCAAGTTTTTCTTCTTCCTATGGCTCGTCAAGGTGAGACATCTACGGTTTCTTATCCTTCCCTTCTCCACTCTGGCACAAGGGGAGTCGGTAGGGATGGGAGAAGAGCCCCTGACAGCCATCACAAACACACGATGGTAGCCTTCAGATTGTCTAACTTAACTGTTAAGAATTCTGTACTCTCAATAACACAATACCCAAAGAAAAGTTGTGTCAAAGGAGCAATTCTTAAACAAAATCCGAACTCGCTATCACTTGGAAAATCCACAGACAAAACACAGAAAATGTCAGTTATTATCATTATTATTATTATTATTATTATTATTATTATTATTATTATTATTATACAGTATATATATATATATATATATATATATATATATATATATATATATATATATATATATATATATATATATATATAGGTGTGTGTGTGTGAGTGTGCATGTGGGTGTGTTTATGTATATTCATATTATAATTAATATATATATATATATATATATATATATATATGTATGTATATATATATATATATATATATATATATATATATATGTATATATATATATATATATATATATATATATATATACATATATATATATATATATATATATATATATATATATATAATTATATATACACACACACACATATATATATATATATATATATATATATATATATATATATATATATATATATATATATATATATATATATAATCATATATACACACACACACATATATAAATATATATATATATATATATATATATATATATAATTATATATACACATATGTATATATATATATATATATATATATATATATATATATATATATATATATATATATATATATATATATATGCATGTGTGTGTATATGTGATATGTGTGTATATATGTGTGAATCTTAAAATGTTTGAAGATGTCTATACTGGTAGTACGGCAATCCTAAAACTATGCAAGGATATTGAGGGTATTCCAATTGAGAAAGGAGTTGGGCAAAGAGACGCCATCCCTCCTAAAGTACTCACAGCATGCCCTAAATAGGTTCCTATGCATTTTGATCGTGAAAAGTTGAAGATAATATTAATGGGAAATACCTTATCAACCTTAGATTTATATATGGCATACTGTACTTCTATTTACTGAATAGATGGAAAATTGCAAAAAATCATTGATGATTTGAATATAGAAAGCAAAAAGTACCACTGAAAATGAATGAGTAAACCTCAGGCAATGTTCAATTAAAATATAGAGTGACAACAAATAAGGGTTATTGACAAACCTATATAGTTTGTTGATAAATTTATATACTTGGGACAGACGGTGAGTGTTTCCCCAGGATACGAGACTAGAATTTAAAGAATGATAAGCATGGAATGGAAAACTTTTGGTAAACAAAAAGGGATTACCAAATCCAAGAAACACCGCATTTTCCTAAAAAGAAAAGTATTTAATCCAGTTGTTCTACCAGTATTGATTTATGCTTCAGGAAATTGGGGACTTACAAAAGCATTAAAACATAAGCTAGTCACAACTCAAACAGGTTTGGAAAAAATAATGATCGGATTAACAATGAGAGACAAAAGGAACAACAGGTCTACCACAGCAAATTAGGGTAGAGAAAATAGATGGAAGGGTGGCTGAGGTAAAACAATTGTCCGTATAGACTGTCATAGATAAACCATAAACGGATGGAATTAGAAGGACAGGTCCGAGGACTTTGTCCTGCTGTGGAGTATCAATGGGACTTCAAAGGACATAAAAGGAACAAAGAA
>NC_090733.1:12337067-12342067 GCF_036898095.1 Palaemon carinicauda | reverse complement strand
AGGATTCCCGTGGAAACCAGTTTACGTCTTTTGGGTTGAAACAGGGTAATGGTTGCAACGTATTTGAAAGCATCCGAATCTATGCTTGTGAAAAAAAGAAAAAAAAAATGTTGATATTCTGTAGTTCATTGATTAGTATCCCTGAATTGAAAATAAATGTCATGGGTTTTCTTTAGATTTTTAGATCTCTCTATTCTGAAAGAGCAGATTGTAAAATAGTGCCATGCCTGATAGCTCATACACTTAATCATCTTCAATAGATGATGTATTTGAAAGCAACCGAATCTGCTTGTAAAAAAACATAAGACATTTTTTGTAAATATTCTGTCGTCAATTGATAAATTTCCTCATATTGAAAATAGGTTTCTTGTGCTTGAATTGTGAAATAATGTCATGCCCAGATACTTCGTATATGCATTTAGGATTATGCAAGCATTTGCCTTGCAATTTATTCATAAAGTTTATACTCAATTTCATCCCTGTCAGAAACTTTGAGTGTTTTTCATGACAACTTCCCCCAACCTCCACTTAACTCTGCTTTTATTATAAGACTGATAACTAACTATTCCACTATAATTTTAAATCTGTTTCCCCACATATATCTTGGTGGTAGGACAATTGCGTACTGGACATTTACGTCCCGGACAATTGCTTCCCCGGACAATTGCGTCCCCGGAGAATTGCGTCCCCGGACTTTTTCGTCCCGGAAATTTGCGTACCTGTACCTTGTTTTTAGTGACCAGGTAATATTTGTTAAGAGATACGAAAGTAACTCTCTCTCTTTATATGTATGTATGTATGTATGTATGTAAGTATGTATGTATGTATGTATGTATGTATGTATGCTATTGCTCGATTACAGAACTACCAATTACTGTAAATGAGATATATGTCATAAAACCACTGAGGTACAGAACTTAGAATTATTGTACTTATCTATGATTTTACTTTTGTATTTACGTAGACCTTTAGAAAGCAATTCCTGATTTCTCCAGAAGCAGAAGAGACTTTTTATTCACGGCAGTTTAACCTCAGTTTTTGGAGTGGGCATAGGATTCAACCAACTCTCTCAATTTCATCGTGGAATGATCATGATAGAACAGCTGATGACTAGCCGAGGTCCAATAATAGTTTAGAAGGGTTGCATAACACAATTCAGAATTATATAACATGTCATCACCCCTCCATTTGGAAACTAATTGACGCCCTAAAGAAAGAAGCTGTGGCGGAGAAAAAGGAAAGTAGACTATCTTTCTTACGAGACGATGTTCATAACATGCATACTTTTTAAGTATGAGCTTAAAAGTAGCCATCGTAAGTCATTATTAAAAAAATATAACCTAAACTTTTTAGACATATATAGAAAATTTATGGTGTATACATATATATATATAGAAATTTTCCATTTTATGAAACTTTTAAAGATGATAAAACGTGCAAATGAAATATTGATGTCTATATATATATATATATATACATATATATATATATATATATATATATATATATATATATATATATATATATATATATATATATATATATATAAATGTTCTTTCGTGTCCAGTATGGCTAAAGGTATAATTATTGCCAAAGTATGAATTAAGAATCTAAATTATTTGATGCTATTAAAACATATGCATATCCAACGTGGATAAAGGTATAAATAAAATTACTGTGTAAAAGTGTAGTGTAAAGGTAAAGATGAAAAGCTTTATAAAATCAGTAAAACACACATAGAGGTTCGCAAATATCCGGGACGCATATGTCCGGGGTCGCAATTGTCCGGGGACGCAATTGTCCAGAACACAACTGTCCGGGACGCAAACGTCCAGTATGCAAATGTGCTAGAACCATATATCTTCCTACTTTTCATCATCATCAACTGCTGTTACTAGTCCACTGCAGAATAAAGGCCTCAGACATTTCCTTCGATTTGCGTTTGTTTGTGATCTTTCTGTGCCAGTCCACACCAGCAAACTTTCTTAGTTTATCATTCCATCATCTTCTCATCCTTCGTCCTTCCCCTACTTCTTTTACCTACCCTGGTCTTTCATTAGAAGGGGCTAGCGTTCGATCCCAAGTATGAGGTAGAAATATATATATATATATATATATATATATATATATATATATATATATATATATATATATATATATATATATATATATATATATATATATATATATATATATTCAACCTAATGATGACCAATTACATAAGAGGAAAAATATCAAAATTAGGGAGTAAAGAAGGAACAAAAATACCTCGAAATGTTAAAAGGCTTATTTTTGTATTTGCAATTATATTTAGTTAGCCTTTTTTTTTCCTTTTCCTCAAGGAAAATTTTCTCAACAGTGTTATTCCATCGATGTTTGGTTGGGTTATTATTCCTTTAAATAATGTTTTGAAATTTATTGTAATTTGCAAAATATAGAATTTGATTTGCATGAAAATATCGCTAATAATTACTAAGGTGTCTGAAAAAGAAAATATGGTTTCTTTGGAAAGATGAAATTAAATATTTAGGTTATAAAGAAAATTTAGAGGTGATTGTCACATTAGAATACTTGTCTTTAAGAATATGGTGTTTATTGTTTTGATTAAAGAGTGATCAACTATAAAGAAAAATTTTATAGATATTCTATCATGTGTGAGAGGAACTTTAGGCTACCATCTCTTTTCTTGTCACCCTTAACCTCAAATGAAAACATTCAATTGCTAGTGAGATTCAATAAAAATTTTACCAATATTGTTCTATTGAAAAAAAAATACATAGAGACTCTCTCTCTCTCTCTCTCTCTCTCTCTCTCTCTCTCTCTCTCTCTCTCTCTCTCTCTCTCTCTCTCTCTCTCTCATCATTGCAACTTACTTAAACGTTTTGATGGAAAACTGGTCTCTGTGTTTTTCTATACCAGGCTCTGTTTTCCATCACGCCAGGCCTTCTGATTCCAATACCTCAGCACCAGAGTCTATACACCAACGTTTTAACGATGCGGAAACTCCGTCCACAAAGACCGACTTTGAAGAGAGACTTTCTGAAGGCCCCTAGACCGAATTGAAGTTGACTCGAGTGCTCACTATCAATATTCAATTGGTTTCGAGCTGATATCCAACTTTCACTGGATATTTCAATGCCCCGTCTGCTTTAAAGCGGGATTTTTATAAGTTTATTCAATTGATCAAAATATAATTCTCAACATAGCTACAGTAGAACAGTTAAATATATTAACCCTTGTTATTTTCTTTTTATTTTATTAGTAATGGAAGTACATAACACTACATAATTGTAATGTTATGATCCAAATCATAAGACTAATAACAATATCGTGAATAAAAAAGAGAAATTCAGAACGATAAATCTTCATAAAAATACCTAAAACCAGAACCTATTTTTTTTCCTTGAATAGTACACAATATTAATAATATAATTGTTTGATTCATTAAAATAGTACAAATTAAGCTCATTACTTGAGAATATAGAAACATCAAACCATCAATATGAACACGTATATAAACAATATACGTCAAACTCTAGATTAGGTTATGTTTAAATAAGCACTCAAAAAAATGCTATGACTTGAGTCCATTAATTTGCATGTCACAAATTGTATTAGATGATAGCAATTCAATACAATTTGGCTTGATTTATAACCCATTATATTTTTTTATGATTTGTATCGTCTATGCTCTTGAAAATATAGTAAGTAAGCACTATAATCATTTTAAAGATATGAGAAAAAAAAATAATATTTGGCAGACACAGAAACAAAATTTAATAGTGAAATACCTTTCCAACGTTTTCCAACTGATACATTTTTTTTTCGCACGCAGTGAAGGTTATCCTTCTGTACTTGTCTCATAATAAAAACGTCGTTTTTTACGACATTTTATTGCTTCTGGAAAGGTGAGGTTATTGTGATAGTTGATTCTTTTGTGAATGCAAGTCACTAACCCATTTCATACGTACTATAAACATTTTATTTAGGAATAACAGTACAGATCAAAGACACGAAATACAATGCTTTCGAAATTGGTATGCATCCATAGATAATTTTCACGAATTTATATTAAAATATTTGATGACTGCAAAGGAAGGGAACTAAGAAAGGTGATAAAATTACTGTAAGCTGATTCCTTCTCGATAATCTTTGAACCGGTTATTCTTTTATAAATTGTCTACTTTTTCCACCGTCACCACAAATACACCATTTACTCGATTCTTTGCAGCCATTACAATTATCCCTTTTTAGATATCATATCCTCCCATCATACCCTGTTTATTTCCTCCATTATATACCATTGGTAAATTAAATTTTTATTTTTACACCCAGCAAAGGTCTTCTCTGCAATGTTTGAAAGTGATAAAAACAAAATACTTAAGGGGAAAAACCGTGCGTGTTCCACTATCCAGTCATAAATAAAATTTCTTTTTCTATTATCTCTTCGTGAGTCACTGGTTATAATCCTCTTGCTGAAGACTTGACACCCTGGTAAGTTTTAATCTTGAAAGAAAGGTGATATATAACGGGTGTTTTGCTCAACAAAGGAAAGGGGATTAAAAAGAACCTGTTTTTGTCAATGTGCGGGGATATATTTGATTTTTTTTCTTTTTTTTGGGGGGGGGGGGAAACGTTATTTAAAAACAATTATTTGAGATAGGAACATGAATGACGTAATGTTTTCATTACGTCTAAAACCTTAGCAGCACGGGGCATTCAGTTTATTTAATACCATATTTTTTTTTTATTTATAAATATTTAAGTAGAAATATATGTAACCTATTATTCCCAGCAAAAACGAAAATGTTTCAACAGATTATAAGGCTGGCAAATGAAAAAAAAATGTGTAAGTTTTCTTTATTATTAACGATTTTTGACGCTCCACTATTAACGGCCTTTTTTTTATCCAGATTTTACTGAACCACATTATACAGATAGCTCTTCCTTCTTCAAGATAAATATCATTTTCTTCTGATCTTGATTTCCAAGTAAAGCTA
>NC_090733.1:12327067-12329567 GCF_036898095.1 Palaemon carinicauda | reverse complement strand
TTAAGGGGAAAAACCGTGCGTGTTCCACTATCCAGTCATAAATAAAATTTCTTTTTCTATTATCTCTTCGTGAGTCACTGGTTATAATCCTCTTGCTGAAGACTTGACACCCTGGTAAGTTTTAATCTTGAAAGAAAGGTGATATATAACGGGTGTTTTGCTCAACAAAGGAAAGGGGATTAAAAAGAACCTGTTTTTGTCAATGTGCGGGGATATATTTGATTTTTTTTCTTTTTTTTGGGGGGGGGGGGGAAACGTTATTTAAAAACAATTATTTGAGATAGGAACATGAATGACGTAATGTTTTCATTACGTCTAAAACCTTAGCAGCACGGGGCATTCAGTTTATTTAATACCATATTTTTTTTTTATTTATAAATATTTAAGTAGAAATATATGTAACCTATTATTCCCAGCAAAAACGAAAATGTTTCAACAGATTATAAGGCTGGCAAATGAAAAAAAAATGTGTAAGTTTTCTTTATTATTAACGATTTTTGACGCTCCACTATTAACGGCCTTTTTTTTATCCAGATTTTACTGAACCACATTATACAGATAGCTCTTCCTTCTTCAAGATAAATATCATTTTCTTCTGATCTTGATTTCCAAGTAAAGCTACTTAATAATATGTGTTTAAATTTTGATGTCCTCTAACATGGATTTTTGGAAAATCGTATTAATGCAATGGGAAGGTATACATTTTTTTTTTTATTCTAAGAAATTCACAATTGATCAAAAGTAAATTCAAACTCAAGTTCCTCTTATTAATACTGCGTTATTTACTTTTAAACATTCTATGAGGAATCGTAACTATATTGCCCTTAGCATCACCAAATTTTTGGAAATTCGTATTAATGCAATGGGAAGGTATACATTTTTTTTTATTCTAAGAAATTCACAATTGATCAAAAAGTAAATTCAAACTCAAGTTCCTCTTATTAATACTGCGTTATTTACTTTTAAACATTCTATGAGGAATCGCAACTATATTGCCCTTAGCATCACAAAATTTCTTAATAATGGAAATAAATCACAATGTTTTTCGAATAGAGAACAAGAAAACTATCATATCCAAAATTCCATATCCTGGTCATGTAGGGAGTTTAAATGCAAAACACTTATATCATAATTCGATAAATACTTTAGAATCAAATTATTACATATATTCTTGGTACCGGTATTTATTCGTTTTGTATCTCAACCCAATTGAAAATTCAGATATGGTTTCCTCTGAACACATCACCACTGTCATCTACTGGCGTATTTTCAAATCATTGTCATTGCTCAATTTACATTCCAGGAATGTGAATGATGAGTGGAGGTTGAAAATATTAATATTTTTCTTTTTACCGCGTCGCAAATAATGTATCTAAATTCTGATATCTATTATTATTATTATTATTATTATTATTATTATTATTATTATTATTATTATTATTATCATTATTACTACTACTACTACTAGCTAAGCTACAACTCTCGTTGGAAAAGCAAGAAGCTATAAGCCCAAGGGCACCGACAACAAATAATTAACAATATAAGAAGTAATGGAAAATTTAAATAAAATATTTCACAATAATTAACATTGAACAAATATTTGATATATAAACTATAAAAGGACTTATATACGCCTGTTCAACATAAAAACATTTGCTGCGAGTTGGAAGTTTTGAAGTTCTACGGATTCAACTATTTTTTTTTTTAATTCTCCATTGCAAGAATATTCTATTTGTAATGTAATGCAATTCCATAATCAATGTTCAACTTTGACATTGAACTTTTCCCCCACACCGTTAATGGACTCACCCATCATCTATATATTTACCATGGCATTTCTTCCAATTCTAGGAAGGTCCGACATTAAACATAATAGGCAGTTTTTTCTTCTCTTCTTCCCGGCCTGATCAAGGATCTTGCCGAGTTTGGTTGGTATTGCTAGGGTGCCATAGCACAAACTTCCCCGTTATCTACCACAATAAAGCTTCATATGTTCAATCCCCTACTACAGCTACCTCAATAATCACCAAGGCGACCAGAGGAAGCAGCAGGGCCTATCGGAACTGCGTCACAATCACTCACAATTTATTTCTATTTCTAGCACGCTCTTTTGCCTCTCACATCTATCCTCATATCACCCAGAGCCTTCTTCACTCTATCCATACACAAAAACCTAGGCCTTCCTCATGTAGTTCTTCCATCAACTCTTGCATTCATTATTTTCTTCAGCAGAAAGCCATTTTCACTTCTCTCCAGACTGATAAACCACTTCAACACATTATTATCAATTAAAGTTACTATTTAATTTCTTACACCCGGTCTCATCGTTTAGCTAGAGAAATCTAACTCAAGAGAGAGAGAGAGAGAGAGAGAGAGAGAGAGAGAGAGAGAGAGAGAGAGAGAGAGAGAGAGAGAGAGAGAGTGGGGGGGGAGGAGAAAAAATTAAATTGCATATTTATACTTCTTACAGCCGCTATATACAACAACTTTGCGCTGGATG
>NC_090733.1:12319567-12324567 GCF_036898095.1 Palaemon carinicauda | reverse complement strand
ATATATTAATGTCTGGATTCTCTTAACGACCTCGGGATCAGAGCCCCAGGCGAAATCTCACAAAGACAAGAGCTTGGCTCCGGCCGGGAATCGAACCCTGGTCGGCAAGCTTATATAGACAGTGACTAACCCATTCGGCCACGAAGGAAGATAAAAGTCAATGACAATTCCACTATACTTATACCTGTCGAATTCAGGTATTTTGTACTTAGAATTGAAATCAACCCATCTTCACCATCGTAGCTAATTGGTAGTTTGTTACTTGGCATTCAATTTATGATAAATTTTGCACATTTTTACGTGTTTTTCATATTCAAATAAGCCATATATATTTTGATATATTAATGTCTGGATTCTCTTAACGACCTCGGGATCAGAGCCCCAGGCGAAATCTCACAAAGACAAGAGCTTGGCTCCGGCCGGGAATCGAACCCTGGTCGGCAAGCTTATATAGACAGTGACTAACCCATTCGGCCACGAAGGAAGATAAAAGTCAATGACAATTCCACTATACTTATACCTGTCGAATTCAGGTATTTTGTACTTAGAATTGAAATCAACCCATCTTCACCATCGTAGCTAATTGGTAGTTTGTTACTTGGCATTCAATTTATGATAAATTTTGCACATTTTTACGTGTTTTTCATATTCAAATAAGCCATATATATTTTGATATATTAATGTCTGGATTCTCTTAACGACCTCGGGATCAGAGCCCCAGGCGAAATCTCACAAAGACAAGAGCTTGGCTCCGGCCGGGAATCGAACCCTGGTCGGCAAGCTTATATAGACAGTGACTAACCCATTCGGCCACGAAGGAAGATAAAAGTCAATGACAATTCCACTATACTTATACCTGTCGAATTCAGGTATTTTGTACTTAGAATTGAAATCAACCCATCTTCACCATCGTAGCTAATTGGTAGTTTGTTACTTGGCATTCAATTTATGATAAATTTTGCACATTTTTACGTGTTTTTCATATTCAAATAAGCCATATATATTTTGATATATTAATGTCTGGATTCTCTTAACGACCTCGGGATCAGAGCCCCAGGCGAAATCTCACAAAGACAAGAGCTTGGCTCCGGCCGGGAATCGAACCCTGGTCGGCAAGCTTATATAGACAGTGACTAACCCATTCGGCCACGAAGGAAGATAAAAGTCAATGACAATTCCACTATACTTATACCTGTCGAATTCAGGTATTTTGTACTTAGAATTGAAATCAACCCATCTTCACCATCGTAGCTAATTGGTAGTTTGTTACTTGGCATTCAATTTATGATAAATTTTGCACATTTTTACGTGTTTTTCATATTCAAATAAGCCATATATATTTTGATATATTAATGTCTGGATTCTCTTAACGACCTCGGGATCAGAGCCCCAGGCGAAATCTCACAAAGACAAGAGCTTGGCTCCGGCCGGGAATCGAACCCTGGTCGGCAAGCTTATATAGACAGTGACTAACCCATTCGGCCACGAAGGAAGATAAAAGTCAATGACAATTCCACTATACTTATACCTGTCGAATTCAGGTATTTTGTACTTAGAATTGAAATCAACCCATCTTCACCATCGTAGCTAATTGGTAGTTTGTTACTTGGCATTCAATTTATGATAAATTTTGCACATTTTTACGTGTTTTTCATATTCAAATAAGCCATATATATTTTGATATATTAATGTCTGGATTCTCTTAACGACCTTGGGATCAGAGCCCCAGGCGAAATCTCACAAAGACAAGAGCTTGGCTCCGGCCGGGAATCGAACCCTGGTCGGCAAGCTTATATAGACAGTGACTAACCCATTCGGCCACGAAGGAAGATAAAAGTCAATGACAATTCCACTATACTTATACCTGTCGAATTCAGGTATTTTGTACTTAGAATTGAAATCAACCCATCTTCACCATCGTAGCTAATTGGTAGTTTGTTACTTGGCATTCAATTTATGATAAATTTTGCACATTTTTACGTGTTTTTCATATTCAAATAAGCCATATATATTTTGATATATTAATGTCTGGATTCTCTTAACGACCTCGGGATCAGAGCCCCAGGCGAAATCTCACAAAGACAAGAGCTTGGCTCCGGCCGGGAATCGAACCCTGGTCGGCAAGCTTATATAGACAGTGACTAACCCATTCGGCCACGAAGGAAGATAAAAGTCAATGACAATTCCACTATACTTATACCTGTCGAATTCAGGTATTTTGTACTTAGAATTGAAATCAACCCATCTTCACCATCGTAGCTAATTGGTAGTTTGTTACTTGGCATTCAATTTATGATAAATTTTGCACATTTTTACGTGTTTTTCATATTCAAATAAGCCATATATATTTTGATATATTAATGTCTGGATTCTCTTAACGACCTCGGGATCAGAGCCCCAGGCGAAATCTCACAAAGACAAGAGCTTGGCTCCGGCCGGGAATCGAACCCTGGTCGGCAAGCTTATATAGACAGTGACTAACCCATTCGGCCACGAAGGAAGATAAAAGTCAATGACAATTCCACTATACTTATACCTGTCAAATTCAGGTATTTTGTACTTAGAATTGAAATCAACCCATCTTCACCATCGTAGCTAATTGGTAGTTTGTTACTTGGCATTCAATTTATGATAAATTTTGCACATTTTTACGTGTTTTTCATATTCAAATAAGCCATATATATTTTGATATATTAATGTCTGGATTCTCTTAACGACCTCGGGATCAGAGCCCCAGGCGAAATCTCACAAAGACAAGAGCTTGGCTCCGGCCGGGAATCGAACCCTGGTCGGCAAGCTTATATAGACAGTGACTAACCAATTAGCTACGATGGTGAAGATGGGTTGATTTCAATTCTAAGTACAAAATACCTGAATTCGACAGGTATAAGTATAGTGGAATTGTCATTGACTTTTATCTTCCTTCGTGGCCGAATGGGTTAGTCACTGTCTATATAAGCTTGCCGACCAGGGTTCGATTCCCGGCCGGAGCCCAGCTCTTGTCTTTGTGAGATTTCGCCTGGGGCTCTGATCCCGAGGTCGTTAAGAGAATCCAGACATTAATATATCAAAATATATATGGCTTATTTGAATATGAAAAACACGTAAAAATGTGCAAAATTTATCATAAATTGAATGCCAAGTAACAAACTACCAATTAGCTACGATGGTGAAGATGGGTTGATTTCAATTCTAAGTACAAAATACCTGAATTCGACAGGTATAAGTATAGTGGAATTGTCATTGACTTTTATCTTCCTTCGTGGCCGAATGGGTTAGTCACTGTCTATATAAGCTTGCCGACCAGGGTTCGATTCCCGGCCGGAGCCAAGCTCTTGTCTTTGTGAGATTTCGCCTGGGGCTCTGATCCCGAGGTCGTTAAGAGAATCCAGACATTAATATATCAAAATATATATGGCTTATTTGAATATGAAAAACACGTAAAAATGTGCAAAATTTATCATAAATTGAATGCCAAGTAACAAACTACCAATTAGCTACGATGGTGAAGATGGGTTGATTTCAATTCTAAGTACAAAATACCTGAATTCGACAGGTATAAGTATAGTGGAATTGTCATTGACTTTTATCTTCCTTCGTGGCCGAATGGGTTAGTCACTGTCTATATAAGCTTGCCGACCAGGGTTCGATTCCCGGCCGGAGCCAAGCTCTTGTCTTTGTGAGATTTCGCCTGGGGCTCTGATCCCGAGGTCGTTAAGAGAATCCAGACATTAATATATCAAAATATATATGGCTTATTTGAATATGAAAAACACGTAAAAATGTGCAAAATTTATCATAAATTGAATGCCAAGTAACAAACTACCAATTAGCTACGATGGTGAAGATGGGTTGATTTCAATTCTAAGTACAAAATACCTGAATTCGACAGGTATAAGTATAGTGGAATTGTCATTGACTTTTATCTTCCTTCGTGGCCGAATGGGTTAGTCACTGTCTATATAAGTTTGCCGACCAGGGTTCGATTCCCGGCCGGAGCCAAGCTCTTGTCTTTGTGAGATTTCGCCTGGGGCTCTGATCCCGAGGTCGTTAAGAGAATCCAGACATTAATATATCAAAATATATATGGCTTATTTGAATATGAAAAACACGTAAAAATGTGCAAAATTTTTCATAAATTGAATGCCAAGTAACAAACTACCAATTAGCTACGATGGTGAAGATGGGTTGATTTCAATTCTAAGTACAAAATACCTGAATTCGACAGGTATAAGTATAGTGGAATTGTCATTGACTTTTATCTTCCTTCGTGGCCGAATGGGTTAGTCACTGTCTATATAAGCTTGCCGACCAGGGTTCGATTCCCGGCCGGAGCCAAGCTCTTGTCTTTGTGAGATTTCGCCTGGGGCTCTGATCCCGAGGTCGTTAAGAGAATCTAGACATTAATATATCAAAATATATATGGCTTATTTGAATATGAAAAACACGTAAAAATGTGCAAAATTTATCATAAATTGAATGCCAAGTAACAAACTACCAATTAGCTACGATGGTGAAGATGGGTTGATTTCAATTCTAAGTACAAAATACCTGAATTCGACAGGTATAAGTATAGTGGAATTGTCATTGACTTTTATCTTCCTTCGTGGCCGAATGGGTTAGTCACTGTCTATATAAGCTTGCCGACCAGGGTTCGATTCCCGGCCGGAGCCAAGCTCTTGTCTTTGTGAGATTTCGCCTGGGGCTCTGATCCCGAGGTCGTTAAGAGAATCCAGACATTAATATATCAAAATATATATGGCTTATTTGAATATGAAAAACACGTAAAAATGTGCAAAATTTATCATAAATTGAATGCCAAGTAACAAACTACCAATTAGCTACGATGGTGAAGATGGGTTGATTTCAATTCTAAGTACAAAATACCTGAATTCGACAGGTATAAGTATAGTGGAATTGTCATTGACTTTTATCTTCCTTCGTGGCCGAATGGGTTAGTCACTGTCTATATAAGCTTGCCGACCAGGGTTCGATTCCCG
>NC_090733.1:12312067-12314567 GCF_036898095.1 Palaemon carinicauda | reverse complement strand
CTAAGAGCTAAGAACTATTTCTTACTTTCACGAGTTACTGGTTTCCAGCCTCTGTATTTGCTGATTCTACTTTCAATATCAAACTAAAAGGAAGAGATTTCGTCTCGTTATAGTCAAAATCATAAAAGACAAGTTGTTTCCATGATGTCAGCATGCCAGTGCTATTATACATTTGACTTTATTTTTTTGATTGTATAAAACATAATTTCTTTTATCGTAAGTCCACTACTTTGCAACTGAATAATCATCATAACGAAATTATGCATTTCAATTTTAATTTTGACCTTAATCCTAATCTTAATCATAAAAAAATGAAAATATTTTAATTTTAATTTTAATTTCAATTACATTTTCAATGAAGATTTAGATTTCAATTTCAATTTTAATTTAAATTTAAATTGTGATAATAATAATAATAATGATAATAATAATAATAATAATAATAATAATAATAATAATAATAATAATAATAATAATAAAATATTAATAATAATAATAATAATAATAATAAAATAATAATAATAATAATAATAATAATAATAATAATAATAATAATAATAATAATAATAAATGTAACATTTTGACGGATGAAAAGATGATCGATGACGATTTCATTACCTATAACTGAAAAATTGGCTAGATTAATACCAGAGAAAAAAAAATACAAGTGATGCAATTTCTTTGAGTGCATTAGTTTGCTGAGTTAACATGACGTTCTTAATTAACTGTGTGCTAAAGAAAATGTCCTTATAGCCTCAAAGTAAAATTTTTTAGGCATCTACTAATGGACTTGCATTAATGCAATCCTTTTTTTCCGGCCAAATGATTAGTACAATGCACCCAGCTGCAAAACTATAGTGGGACGCCTTCAAGGCACGATTGCATATGAATTGCAAGCGAGTATTTATGAGGCTGGAATTCAGTTTCCGAAATGAGGAGGCTATTTTCTCCTGGAAGTTCATTATTCGTTTACTTAAAGTGGCACATGCGCGTTGAGAGGAAAATAGATCTTAGTTCCTTTGTCTCAAATCTGCTAATTGTTCTGGGAAGGAATGAGCTACTTCATTTAGAACAATATTTTTTTCTCCTTTTCTTCTTGCTGTTCATTGTGATTGAAGATGCCTTTTTTATTCTTTCTATTTTTATGTTTGTAAGATCCTTTTATTAGTGGTCAGTAAATAAATAAACTTACTTATGGATGCAAAAGAGTAAGTCAGTATGTGTGTGTAATGTGTGTATATCTTTAAAATGAATAAGTACCGTAATTTATCTTTTTTCGCATTACTGCATATGATTTACATTCAAATCATATACTTTACATTGCACCAATCCTACCCTCTTGAATATTTTGTATATGCTCTTCCAAACAACGTTTAATACACTGCTTCATTAAATCTGTGAGTGGTTGTGCCTCATGTGCAATCACTGAAGAAAAACTTCCCATCTGATTAACAAGTCCCATAAAAGATAGTAGATCTGTTTTATTTTGTGGTACAGGAAAATCTGCTATAGCCATCACTTTGCGAGAACCAAGTATGTACCCATGACTTCCAAGATTTTAGACCCACAAAAATTAATAAAATGTTCTGCAAAGCAAGTTTCCTGAGCATTAAGGGATATCCCATATTCATCACATTTTTACAAGATAGAAATAATAAGGGCTAGATGATCCTTATGAAAATAATCACATGTAAGAATATCTTCAACTATCTTTACAGTCTGTGGTATATCACCAAGAGCTTGGTCTCCTCTTCGATTATATTCATCTTCTGAAGAACTAAGTCTCACTGCCGTTCGCTTGAATTTATAGTGACCTCATGGGAGATGAAACATGTGAGATCTTGGTCTTCTTTTGCAATTTAGATATGGTAATATTGCATTTTCCCATCTAGTGTAGAGATCCATCTTGCCCCAGTGCTAATCGAAGCTACTGCATCATGTGGTGATCGTACAGGGTAAGTGAGTCTACTTACATACTTTTTAAGCTTAGTGAGATCAACACACAATCATAGTCCATTTGCATGCTTAGCAACAGGCAGTATAGGATGACACTATTCTGTGAGATGCTCAACCTTACAGATAACATCCTTTTCCAAAAGTTCATTAAGCTGTCTTACATTCTCAGACAACTTTACATGCACGGGACCTCCATGAATCTCCCTCATGTTTTTGTGGCACCAAATACCTGAGGAAATCCTGATACCACAGCTGCAACATGCTCTGCCCTTTCTTCTTCAGTTGGATCAAGTTCATAACGTCACCTTGGAAGTGCAACAGAGAATAAACTACACTACTAGTAGTGTTTTTTTCCTCTTTGTAGTCCTTTAAGTGGTTCTCTTCATCTGGATTTACAGACAGTCATACGGGAAGGAAATTAATTTGAACAGGAAAATCCCCCAGTAGAATCCCTGAACCAATAAAATCAAACCAGCTTATTGAAGCTCATTTTATTTCTTTTTCCACTGTTATTTCAGCCGTAGTTTGTCTATTACTAAGCGAA
>NC_090733.1:12297067-12302067 GCF_036898095.1 Palaemon carinicauda | reverse complement strand
GTGTGATTATGTGTGTGTGTGCGTGCGCGTGTGTGTGTATGTGTATATATATTAGTGTTTTGGTAGGTATCCATGTCATCCTTATCCTTCCCTATTATTTTTTATTATTCAAGAGAAAAAAACTTGTTTGGATTTAATACCCTTAACAACAAACTTGCCTTCGAAGGATAAAACATGAAACGTAGCCTTTTTTGTATTCGTTTTCGTATCATAGCAATTTATTCAATAATTTGTAGTGCTGTCTTGTTTCAGAAAACATTTGAAAATACAAAATTGTTCAGGCTGTTGTCATGTCAGCCAGATTTCTTATTACCACGGGGAGTAAAAAGCTGGCGTGGTCATGTTTAACATCAACAAAATCAGAGACTTTTAAGTAACTACTGCTTCGGTGGAACCATATTTTGAGAGTCAGAAAATACAATGATGTTTCCTATTACTGAAGCTATTTTTGATCATGCAGACAGTCAATAGTCTTATATTTAATCAAAATTATATATAAGTGGTTGTTCATTTACGAATTGCATCATTTTTCTAAACGATTGAACTAAGAACTTGAGTTAATATACACCAGGAAAATCAGGCATCCCCCTTTGGCCTTGTGCAAAAGCCAAAATATGTTTGCATATTTGCATTAGAAGTGCAGTTGCTTTCTAATTAGTCAACGCCTCAAATTTCTGGTTTTGTTTCACATGAACTGTGATTATGCTCAGCCATACGGTCCAGCACCTTGTAGTGAGTTTCTTTCTATCTTAAAAAACAAAGACAACAAACTCCAGTTAATCTGGTGCCCTAAATCTCTAAGGTGAACGAAAATCCTCGAGTTTTCAAAGCCATACCTAACAGATCTTTTATTTTCGGATAATCTTTGAGATGAAGAAAAGCCCGTTTGTTCAACTTGGACTTTTTCACAATCCCCATATGGTACTTTAATAAACGCCGGATTCTATACCTCTTTTATTTTGATAAACATTAATAAGGGCGCTTCCTGTGGTCTTGGTATATAAAAAAAAAGGATTCTCAGTTTTAATATTATTTGTTATATCTCTAATACCTTCTGTATATGGGAGTTTTATCTTATTTTTAACATAGCTTTGGTTGGTAACATCTTGATCTTTATAATATATCGTGTTGGCTTTGTTGATGGCCTTTTCAATGACATATGTCAGGTGGAGTAGCTGGGCGAGTTGTTTACGGATGATTTCAAATTCTTTATTCAAGTAGGCTTGGGAACAAATTCTCAAGCCTCTAAGAAATAGATTATAAGCTACTCCAATTTTTACAGCAGTGTTGTGATAACTAAAGAAATGAATGTAAGAAACACAGAAATTTGGTTATCTATACACAATGGAATTGTATCTTGATGATTCCCTTATAATTAATATGTCCAAAAAACCCAATTTTCCATCTTTTTCCCATTCAGTTTTAAATTTCATGCTAGAGACTAGGGAATTTAGATTACTGAAAAATATATTAAAATCTCCCCAGCTATCATCCCAATATATGAAAGTGTCACCAACATAGCGTTGCCAAACCATGTTCTTTGGTTTAATCATTGTTAAAATATCCGTTTCAAAGTACTCCATTTAGAGAGGGGCTGAAAGTGGGGATAACGGGCTGCCCATACTACAACCAAACTTTTGTTTGTAAAAATAACTCAAGAAAGAGAATAAGTTATTTGTCACACACAGTTTAATTAACTTAATTGTTTTTATTCAATACCAAGGGGGGAGTGATCGTGGGGGATTAATTTTTCACCGAAGAAACCTAGTACCTCATTGATTGGGACCTTTGTAAATAGTGATTGTAGGTCAAGACTTTAGAGTTATACATTCTTTACCGTGATATTAAATCTGTTGAATTTACGGATAAAGTCTTCTGCATGCTTGATATGAGCAGAAGAAAAACCCCCTAGAGAGGGAGACAGCAAATCTGGTAACCATTCTGATATATTACATATAAATGAACATTTGCATGAGACAATTGGTGTAAGGGAAAAACATCCTTGTGAGTTTTTGGGAGCCCATATAAATATGGCAATGAAGTGTTGATAATTTTGAACTTTCCCAAGACTGTTCAATTTTACCCTGAATTATATATAGGCATTATTTTAAAAAATCGGTTGAAGATTTTCTTTCTTTTCTTTTTTCTGATGTTTTCACGGCGATGATACGGATAAATTTGAAATTCAGTAAATTATCCCAACATTCGTTGAATTTGTACATGGGTAACCTTCCTGGCAAATGCAAGAGCAATATAACCTAATATGATATCAGTCCTAAATATAGATTTACAAAATCTTTACCTATTTTGAAAGTTATGCAACTATAGATGCACTAGATTAAGGCTGTAGATGTCATAAAAAAGGTTATTGTGAATTGTTTGACAATTTCAGGCCTATTTGGTAAGATGCTCGTTATTTCAAAAGTGAGTAATTAAGAACCATAATAGACCCCCAAATGGTTTATAGGAAAATGCCCCTTATAGAGAACAATAAAGGGCCTACGTTTATTAACTCCTTCAACTTCTTGTTGTGTTAGCTTAGAGGCAATAGATCCAAAGGACGTCACGCTTCTTCAAAAACATTGTTCTTTTTCTAGAAATTATTCAGGTGTGGAGCACCTATCAAGTGGTTTTGCGCTGTGCCTTTTCTGGGAAAGACGATAGTCTTGAACAAAGGAGGTTAGACCGTTTCAAAGGGCGTGAATCATTTCTATCGATACCTGAGGAGGATAAGTAATATAGCCCACGTTACTATGTACAGAGGTATCGATTCTTGGTTCTAAAGAGAGAGAGAGAGAGAGAGAGAGAGAGAGAGAGAGAGAGAGAAAAAAAAAAACACACACACACACACACACACCATAGCATAGTTCCTGTGGAGATCACGAGTTCAAATTCCGGATGAATAACTGATTTTTTAAATACTTTCAAATATATATATATATATATATATATATATATATATATATATATATATATATATATATATATATATATATATATATATATATATATATATTTACACAAACAATACATTTATTTACTGTTAGAGAGTGTAGTAAACTTTCAGCTAAATATGGAGTAGAACACACATTCTCCTGTTATCTGTGCACGTATGTATGTGTGGAATATAACATTAATACAAAAAGGAAGGGTAATACAAATTCATGTATACAAAAGTATGATAATGACTAACTATCCTATAATCTTCACCCAATAACACCATTATTAAATTTATTCATGAAGAGCTCTGTAAAATTTAAGAAAGTTAAGATGATAAGCGCATGTATCGAATTTGCCGGATTTTTGGTCAGTCTAAAAAGTTCACATTTTAATACCAAACTGAGATTGCTATTGCGTAAAACTTAGTTGCCCGGAATATATTCTAATTCGGCCATTTATGCCTCATTAATCCCTACCAGAAGCTCCACGCCACTCAATTAAATCCCTTTTAATCCAGCACATCCCCTTCAGTAAGCAGGGGTATTTGCCTCAAAATCCATGTTACCAATTGGGACTATTATGATATTTCCAAGTTAACTCCAATGTCATTAACAAGAATAGCGATACAACCCATATCGTGATGGGTGGTCAGGATCGATCTAACTGGCTTGTGGTCTCGGTATTGTAATAAGCCCTTTTACGGGATATTTTGAATTTTCCTTTAGAAAAGGTTATGTTAATTTGCTTAGTGAATTTAGAACCATTAGAAATAAAAGCAAAATAATGTTAATATTCCACTATTAATGTATTGATCATAGAAAAGTTGAATATAATTTCCTTGATCTCAACTTAATATCTAAATGTCTGGGTAATATTAACCAAATAGAGACTCCCTCTAAAAACTTTACATATATTGCAATAAAGACTTTTACTGCAGATATGAATAAGATACCAATTCTACATTCAAGTATTAACATTCATGTGGTAAAGTAGGAAATCAGCTTTCCTCTTTATACATTCCGCCAAAATTATTTATAACGTTCCGCCTAAAATCTTAAGCTGAGGGAGAATACTTCGTATTTTATTCCATAGTTATCATATAAAGCAAGTGTAAATCATTTATATGATTTATGATTTTTAAGACGCCTCTGCTGATGGACACTGTCAAGTTGTATTTCCCAATTAATAATAATAATAATAATAATAATAATAATAATAATAATAATAATAATAATAATAATAATAATAATAATAATAAGAAATTTGTTTACAAGACCATGCTCACCATATACTCCAAAATAATGTAATCCTGCAGCTCTCATCTTCTTGCACAGTAATTAGGAGCTTATTTAAATGCTGGGAAAGCAAAAATTAGCAAGACATGTAGAGCAGGGAGGGGGAGGATACGTTGGTAGCGGGGGAGGGGGATTTCCTTGGGTGTCCGAGTAGCCCGTTCGACAGAATATCACAACGAACTTGCCTTGTTAATTATAATGGATATCACCACTATTATATTGATCAACACCCATGGCTACACTCCAACGCCAGTAAACTCGGTCATAATCACTAGTTTTTTCGAATTTATCCCATTGATAATTTATATGATTCCAGGCGGCCTGGTCCCTCAAAAGTTGTCTAATAGCGCACCATTCAATTAGTAGGTGCCGCGGTAGCCCGTTTACAAATGGAAACATTGAGATTTTGAAACGTTCTCTGTTTTTCAATGTGCCAGTAAAAAAAAAAAAAAAAAAAAAAAAAAAAAAAAAAAAAAAAAAAAAAAGGCGTGGAATATCACGAGGCTACTGATTCCTGGGCCCTATTAAATCCAGAATGGTGTACCATAACTCTTATGAGCTACCCATCACCACTATAACGAGAGACGCCGAACTACTGGCACCACGGTCCAGACAGAGTACATTTGGTAAATATATTCAAAATATATACTAAATTAAAAATGGAGTAATTACTCAAAAGTGTCACTATTTGTGGAATGTATATTTTATATTAGATAAATATTAAATGATAAATCTTATAAAAGTGTGTTTTTTATAGAAACTATT
>NC_090733.1:12287067-12289567 GCF_036898095.1 Palaemon carinicauda | reverse complement strand
TGAATAAAAAGAGGATTATATTCTATGATTAGTTTTACGTAATATGATACATCTTATTTCTCTCTCTCTCTCTCTCTCTCTCTCTCTCTCTCTCTCTCTCTCTCTCTCTCTCTCTCTCTCTCTCTCTCCTCTCTCTCTCTCTCTATATATATATATATATATATATATATATATATATATATATATTATATATATAATATATATATATATATATATATATATATATATAAGTTGCACAAGATTATCTGTTTTATAATCAATATTCTTATTTAAATGATTATATGTCATATGGATTTATTTCTTTATGTCATATCGATGATTATTATTTTTAATAATTAACTATCATTATTAATACTAGTAGCAATATCATTCCTAATCAGATTCACATAAAATAAACTTTAAGCATTGCATTTCGGATAACAAAATAGATAAGAGAAACTGTTGTAAAACGCTACATCTAACCATCTAAGTTGTATAACAAGAGGAAGATACTGCACAGACCTCCTGTTTATAAACTCACGTAAATAAGTGTTCACATTTTTCTCTGACATGTAGAGGCTTGAATCACCAAATAATAATTGCACTCATACTGTAACCAAAGCCACCTGAGACCTACTAATAGTGTACATTTTTGTTCATATATATTCAATTATAAATGATAATTAGACTGTATTCTGAGTTTATACCTATATTAGAGACAAAATCTCTTTAAAGAAAATATAAAGAATGTTGGAAATATGCATATTTATTATATCAAAAGATTTTATCTACAAACTGTAAACAACGACCAAATTAGCCAGGCAATATATAGATATCATAAAACATAAATATCTTCCATAATGTTGACTATTTATTTATATTCCTGATGTCACTGAAAAATCAATCATATGTTTCAACACATGGAAGCAGAAACGAGATTAAATTCCCATCTCGTTTCTAAGAATTGATTTTGAGAGAAAACATTCATAATTTAATTTCCTCCACTGTTTAGTTATTCCTCAATTGCAAGCTAAATAAATATCTCAGACGATTCATAATCAATCCCTAGGTCAGGAATTTATTATTGGTTTGGATTATTGGAATGTGATGAAAAGGAATAAAATACAAAATAATTATTTTCAATAACCGTTTTTCTTGATAACGAGGAGAAAATTTACCTGTTATTTCCACATTAGAGTTCAATTAAAACATACGACAATTTCATTATTTTTTCCTATCATTAACCTAACATTTCATAAATTTATTCTTATTTGTATATTATCCGTTAAATTCATGTTCACTACGTTACACTCGTGTCTAATCACTGTTGAAAATCACTAAAAGCCATTATTTTTAGCGTAAAGTGTGCAATTTTAATTGAATTTCTGAAGTATATCGTATAAAAGTTAGACCTCTCTCTCCCTCTCTCTCTCTCTCTCTCTCTCTCTCTCTCCTCTCTCTCTCTCTCTCTCTCTCTCTCTCTCTCATTCTCTCTCTCTCTCTCTCTCTCTCTCTCTCTATTAGCGAGAATATCAAAGGATTAACCATTTTGTTATTTTCAATATATGTACTTACTATTATACCCAGTGCTGTTTAAATGGTGTACAGTAATGAAGAATGCTCATTCAATTTATAGACTATTTTCAATCATAAACGGAAAAAAAATGCCAACACATTAATCTTAGATTGAAAAGGCGACCCATAAGCCAATGGCATATAACTCTTCTTTGAGCAAATCAACGTAATATTATCACCATTATTAAACGCTAATTTCACCGAGTATAATCCAACACATATAACTGGCCGAGTGTGTACCCAAGTGTTAAAAGATAAGGAATATCTTAAGAAATGAAGAAATGCGGAGCCATGAGAAATTGAGTCATTTAAAAGAATTGAGTAATTTCTATAATCAATATTGTATCTTACACAAAGGAATAACTTAGTTGAAACTTCTGAAGGTAATTTATACCGAGAAATTTAGAATAATTGCACAATTAATTTGAAAGTGCAATAATAATACATTAATCTTTAGTTATGGGATTACAGTATTTATGTTTACATCAGTTTTATAGAAATAATAACTTACTTTGATAAGGAACTCAATTGTCCGTGTATTTAGGTAATAAGACCAAAGTTTATATGCAATTATCAGTATATTAGATAAATTACCACTTTTTCTATTGACATACTTTTATTTGGATTATTAGTCCAAATTAATCAGGTTACCAAATCCTAGAATATCTATAATCACATAACCATTCGTCTGATGTGTCTCGTCTCTGATCATATTTCCATCATATTAGCGTCATTCATGTAACCAAATAGACTTAACAATGAAATACTCAGGATTTCTTTTGTAACAGCCAAGTGGATAACATCTGACTCACTAGTGTTCACAACATCACCATCCATGAACCTATTGGTTTACCTGCTGATTCATTAGTAGCCATTGTCTGACCCTCGAAATGGATCTTTGGTGCTGATCATGTATCCAGGACATTGTCCATCCCTTCCTCTGCTG
>NC_090733.1:12279567-12282067 GCF_036898095.1 Palaemon carinicauda | reverse complement strand
TCAATTCAAGTTCCCGTTTACAGCATAAGATTACAAATGTTAACCAACACATGGTTTCTTTTACTGTCAAAATTAACCACAATTCAACCATTCTAAGTTAAACAGAGATGACTTATTCTAAGTGAGATGGTCGAAATATACTACGTAATTGAAGATTACTTTATTAATCCTATTGCTCAATTAGAATATGTAAAGGTAACCAGATTTTTAAAAGCCGTATGAATTATGAATAATACCTTTTCATAATCACTATAGGAAAATTATGATAAAGGGATTATTTGTATTTTTTGGCAAGGTTTTTTATTTTTTGAGGGGGAAATGAATAACTCCTCTTAAATTCTAAAAAAAATAAAATTGTGAGCAATTGTTATTGTCAGGAATTAATAGTTTATTTTAAGTAACTACTTATTATAAGCAGAGTGATCACGGACTGCTGAGTAATAATAGATGTATTTAAGGTGGCTAATGTTTTTACTGGATTCAAAATTCCCCCATTTCTTTTTAGCATTTCAAATTTATATTTTGATAGCCATTAATATAAAACCTTTCTCTTCTGATATATTGTAGAATCTATTCACCCTAAATATTTCAACGACTTGATTCTCTGCTTTACTGGTAACATTAAAGTATGAGTGATTCTATTTTTCTTCTTTATAACACCGCCCACCCCCCTTCCACACCACAATCATATCTTGATTAACAATTTACGTCGCTTTACTTGACTTATTGTTATTTTCCCTCTTCAATATATGTATTGAGTAAAATAGGGAGAGAAGAGATTTGTCATCCATGATTATTCCTCTGATAATACCTCTTGAGTCCGTATAAAGAACTGTTTTTAGAAGTTGGTTTTCAATGCTTTTGTCATCTTGAAACACAGTGAGAGAGAATTTTCTGTTGTTTCACAGTCTGAGGAAGGAAACTATTTCGTCTTTTCAATTTCCACCTTTTTTTATTTCGTTTTTTTAGTTTCCTTTCAAGTGATATTCCCTTCCGGGTTCGATAATTCCGATGACAAAAGCTGGAAAGGACGAATTCTTTTTCCAAAACTTGGCTACTAATGAGGGTTCCTTTCTTTGTCTTCCAATTTCATTTTCTTATTAGAATAGAGGTTATAATGAGAATTCCTTGGTGCCTATGCTGGGGTTTGTAATAGATAGTCTACCATTGAATCATCTTAGAACTGGAAAGGATCAAGGTGTCCCGAATAATAAATGAGGCACTTATTGATGTGAAGGATTTTTTTTTCATGAATGTTAATTGCTTTCATTTAATAATGCGAGTCTTTTTGGTACATTTATGAAAAAAAGGAATAACGTTGCTATCTGCTTTTATGTGTACATGGATTTATCTGTTTCGGTATGTATGTATGTATGTATGTATGCATGTATGTATGTATGCATGTATGTACTGTGGTTTCTCCTCACACTTCATTTCCAGATATCAATGTGCATTAATAAAGAATTCTATAAAAAAAAAATTTCCTTTTTAGATTTCTTAATGCGTATTAAGAGGTGTAATGAAAAGACCTTAATTGATAGAAAATGTCTACTAGTGATGGATGATATGTAAGACACATTTGTCTAATTGGATTTTTAGTCACAAATGGATTTTCGATTTATCAATAAGTCAGTTGATAATTTGACCTTTAAATAGGAATTTGCCGGACTATAATCTCTCTCTGTCTCTCTCTCTCTCTCTCTCTCTCTCTCTCTCTCTCTCTCTCTCTCTCTCTCTCTCTCTCTCTCTCTCTCTGAATGAAAAAACATAATTATCAAATTCAAATTCAATTAAAAAATATGCTCCATTCCTACAATCAAGTATTTGGAGTTAGCAATGCATAGTTATGTGTTGGTTTGAAACTTTAGCCTGTACCTTGGTAATATAGCCAAAATTATCCAGAAATCTTCTTGAAAGAGGATTACATAGTTTAAATATATTTTGTTATTTCATTAGGAGACGGTACATATAAAAAGGGAAGAAGATTAGTATTTCTATTTAAAACAAAATACAAAATGCTTTTGTTAATGTCTTCTACTGTATTATTTTAAATTTATAATCTTAAGATAGACTCAGTATATTATCATTTTACTTAATGAAGGATTTTGTCCATACATGTACCGACATGTCTAGATATTCGTCTATATTTACGGCAGATAGAATACTTTATTACTATATTTGGAATAGATATCTAAATGTAATATACACTCATATGCACATACAAATACATGCTTGCATACATACACTCACATGAATAAAGACACACACATATATATACATACACACACACACACACACATATATATATATATATATATATATATATATATATATATATATTTTATATATATATATATATATATATATATATATATATATATATATATATATATATATATATATATATATATATATATATATATATATATGCGCGCCCATACTAGATGTACACTACATTGGTGCACGTTCCCTTTGATCATTAGCTAAAATAAAACTTCTT